>NC_089763.1:40891968-40906968 GCF_040412425.1 Macrobrachium rosenbergii | reverse complement strand
TTTTCGTGAGGGAAATAGAACCCTGTTGGCCGGTGACATGCAGCAGCAGGAAAGGGAACTGTCTGTCTCTCAATGAGATATCTCAAAAGTTTATCGATATATTTTGGTGAATATTTTTCGGCAGAGTGGTATGTGGACCAAGGCAATGGATCCGTGTCGGAATGCGGATCAAGTATTATTATTATTATTATTATTATTATTATTATTATTATTATTATTATTATTATTATTATTATTATTATTACAACAACAAAAATTAATAATAAAAACAACAACAACAATAATAATAATAATAATAATAATAATAATAATAATAATATTATTATTATTATTATTATTATTATTATTATTATTATTATTATTATTATTATTATTATTATTATTCAAGGAAACAGGAGTCTCTGGAAGGTAGAAGAGTGAATACTAATTTCTTTCATCTTAAACTTCTTTTTAAGGATGTGTTTGTATAATAATAATAATAATAATAATAATAATAATAATAATTATTATTATTATTATTATTATTATTATTATTATTATTAAATATCATTATTATTAAATATTATTATTATTATTATTATTATTATTATTATTATTATTATTATTATTATTATTATTATTATTATTATTTATTCAAGAGCAAACTTTAATCCATAAAAACAAATGGGACATGAATACATTAACAAAGCTTCCAATCACTCACACATTATATATACATATATATATATATATATATATATATATATATATATATATATATATATATATATATATATATATATATATATATATATATATATATATATATATATATATATATATATATATATATATATATATGTATATATATATATATATATACATATAAAGCAATGTGAATGTACTTTTATGTTTAGTACTGGTAATATTTTCCCTCAAAATATACTCTCCCAATTCAAGAACGCAAAATAAGAAAAACTAGACATTTTCCGTCGCTCTGCGATTGTTTGCAACGTTAAAACAAATCAATCAGAGAAATGTGTTGGCGACGCGTCGAGATTAAACATTCACATTTTTTTCCTTCTCTTTTGAAGTTTTCATTGGTTACGTGATTGATGTACTGTATTGGACCATATGCAAGTACACTGTATAGTGCTGTATCGTACTGTATTGGACCATATGCAAGTACACTGCATTGTACTGTATCGTACTGTATTGGACCATATGCAAGTACACTGTATAGTGCTGTATCGTACTGTATTGGACCATATGCAAGTACACTGTATAGTGCTGTATCGTACTGTATTGGACCATATGCAAGTACACTGCATAGTGCTGTATCGTACTGTATTGGACAATATGCAAGTATACTGCATTGTACTGTATCTACTGTATTGGAACATATGCAAGTATAATGCATTGTACTGTATCTTACTGTATTGGACCATATGCAAGTACACTGTATATTGCTGTATCGTACTGTATTGGACCATATGCAAGTATACTGCATTGTACTGTATCGTACTGTATTGGACTATATGCAAGTACACTGTATAGTGCTGTATCGTACTGTATTGGACCATATGCAAGTATACTGCATTGTACTGTATCGTACTGTATTGGACCATATGCAAGTACACTGCATTGTACTGTATCGTACTGTATTGGACCATATGCAAGTACACTGTATAGTGCTGTATCGTACTGTATTGGACCATATGCAAGTACACTGCATTGTACTGTATCGTACTGTATTGGACCATATGCACGTAGACTGCATTGTACTATATCGTACTGTATTGGACCATATGCAAGTACACTGTATAGTGCTGTATCGTACTGTATTGGACCATATGCAAGTTCACTGCATTGTACTGTATCGCACTGTATTGACCATATGCAAGTTCACTGCATTGTGCTGTATTGTACTGTATTGGACCATATGCAAGTACACTGCATTGTACTGTATCGTACTGTATTGACCATATGCACGTAGACTGCATTGCTGTATCGTACTGTATTGGACCATATGCAAGTTCACTGCATTGTACTGTATCGTACTGTATTGACCATATGCAAGTTCACTGAATTGTACTGTATCGTACTGTATTGGATCATATGCAAGTATACTGCACTGTACTGTAAAGTACTGTATTGGACCATATGCAAGTATACTGCATTGTACTGTATCGTACTGTATTGGACCATATGCAAGTACACTGCATTGTACTGTATCGTACTGTATTGGACCATATGCAAGTTCACTGCATTGTACTGTATCATACTGTATTGGACCATATGCAAGTTCACTGTATTGTACTGTATCGTACTGTATTGGACCATATGCAAGTTCACTGCATTGTACTGTATCATACTGTATTGGACCATATGTAAGTTCACTGCACTGTACTGCATCGTACTGTATTGGACCATATGCAAGTTCACTGCATTGTACTGTATCGTACTGTATTGACCATATGCAAGTACACTGCATTGTACTGTATCATACTGTATTGGACCATATGCAAGTTCACTGCATTGTACTGTATCGTACTGTATTGACCATATGCAAGTTCACTGCATTGTACTGCATCGTACTGTATTGACCATATGCAAGTACACTGCATTGTACTGTATCGTACTGTATTGACCATATGCAGGTACACTGTATTGTACTGCATCGTACTGTATTGGACCATATGCAAGTTCACTGCATTGTACTGTATCGTACTGTATTGGACCATATGCAAGTACACTGTATAGTGCTGTATCGTACTGTATTGGACCATATGCAAGTTCACTGCATTGTACTGTATCGTACTGTATTGGACCATATGCAAGTTCACTGCATTGTACTGTATCGTACTGTATTGGACCATATGCAAGTACACTGTATAGTGCTGTATCGTACTGTATTGGACCATATGCAAGTTCACTGCATTGTACTGCATCGTACTGTATTAGACCATATGCAAGTTCACTGCATTGTACTGTATCGTACTGTATTGGACCATATGCAAGTATGCTGCATTGTACTGTATCGTACTGTATTGGATCATATGCAAGTATACTGCATTGTACTGTATCGTACTGTATTGGACCATAAGCAAGTATACTGCATTGTACTGAATCGTACTGTATTGGACCATATGCAAGTATACTGCATTGTACTGTATCGTACTGTATTGGACCATATGCAAGTATACTATATTGTACTGTATCGTACTATATTGGACCATATGCAAGTTCACTGCATTGTACTGTATCGTACTGTATTGGACCATATGCAAGTATACTGCATTGTACTGTATCGTACTGTATTGGACCATATGCAAGTATACTGCATTGTACTATACCGTACTGTATTGGACCATATGCAAGTTCACTGTATTGTACTGTATCGTACTGTATTAGATCATATGCAAGTTCACTGCATTGTACTGTATCGTACTGTATTGGACCATATGCAAGTTCACTGCATTGTACTGTATCGTACTGTATTGGACCATATGCAAGTATACTATATTGTACTGTATCGTACTATATTGGACCATATGCAAGTTATACATTGTACTTTGTACTGTATTGACCATATGCAAGTACACTGCATTGTACTGTATCGTACTGTATTGACCATATGCAAGTATACTGCATTGTACTGTATGTACTGTACAATATGCAAGTTCACTGCATTGTACTGTATCGTACTGTATTGACCATATGCTAGTACACTGCATTGTACTGTATCGTACTGTATTGGACCATATGCAAGTTCACTGCATTGTACTGTATCGTACTGTATTGCATTGTACTGTATCGTACTGTATTGACCATATGCAAGTTCAATGCATTGTACTGTATCGTATTGACCATTGGACTATATTGGACCATATGCAAGTACACTGCATTGTACTGTATCGTACTGTATTGACCATATGCAAGTATACTGCATTGTACTGTATGTACTGTATTGACCATATGCAAGTACACTGCATTGTACTGTATCGTACTGTATTGGACCATATGCAAGTTCACTGCATTGTACTGTATCGTACTGTATTGGACCATATGCAAGTTCACTGCATTGTACTGTATCGTACTGTATTGGACCATATGCAAGTACACTGCATTGTACTGTATCGTACTGTATTGGACCATATGCAAGTACACTGCATTGTACTGTATCGTACTGTATTGGACCATATGCAAGTTCACTGCATTGTACTGTATCGTACTGTATTGGACCATATGCAAGTTCACTGCATTGTACTGTATCGTACTGTATTGGACCATATGCAAGTACACTGTATAGTGCTGTATCGTACTGTATTGGACCATATGCAAGTATACTGCATTGTACTGTGTCGTACTGTATTGGACCATATGCAAGTATACTGCATTGTACCATATGCACTGTCGTACTGTATTGGACCATATGCAAGTATCACTGCATTGTACTGTATCGTACTGTATTGGACCATATGCAAGTACACTGCATTGTACTGTATCGTACTGTATTGGACCATATGCAAGTATACTGCATTGTACTGTATCGTACTGTATTGACCATATGCAAGTTCACTGCATTGTACTGTATCATACTGTATTGACCATATGCAAGTTCACTGCATTGTACTGTATCGTACTGTATTGACCATATGCAAGTTCACTGCATTGTACTGTATCGTACTGTATTGGACCATATGCAAGTTCACTGCATTGTACTGTATCGTACTGTATTGACCATATGCAAGTTACACTGTATCGTACTGTATTGGACCATAGTTCACTGCATTGCTGTATATACTGTATTGGACCATATGCAAGTATACTGCATTGTACTGTATCGTACTGTATTGGACCATATGCAAGTATACTGCATTGTACTGTATCATACTGTATTGGACCATATGCAAGTATACTGCATTGTACTGTATTGTACTGTATTGGACCATATGCAAGTATACTCTGCATTGTTCTGTATTGTACTGTATTGGACCATATGCAAGTTCACTGCATTGTACTGTATCGTACTGTATTGGACCATATGCAATTTCACTATTGTACTGTATCGTACTGTATTGACCATATGCAAGTATACTGCATTGTACTGTATCGTACTGTATTGGACCATATGCAAGTTGCTGCATTGTACTGTATTTTTGGACCATATGCAAGTATACTGCATTGTACTGTATCGTACTGTATTGGACCATATGCAAGTATACTGCATTGTACTGTATTGGACCATATGCAAGTATACTGCATTGTACTGTATCGTACTGTATTGGACCATATGCAAGTATACTGCATTGTACTGTATTGGACCATATGCAAGTATACTGCATTGTACTGTATCGTACTGTATTGGACCATATGCAAGTACACTGCATTGTACTGTATCGTACTGTATTGGACCATATGCAAGTACACTGCATTGTACTGTATCGTACTGTATTGGACCATATGCAAGTACAGTGTACTGCATTGTACTGTATCGTACTGTATTGGACCATATGCAAGTATACTGCATTGTACTGTATCGTACTGTATTGGACCATATGCAAGTCACTGCATTGTACTGTATCATACTGTATTGGACCATATGCAAGTACACTGCATTGTACTGTATCGTACTGTATTGGACCATATGCAAGTACACTGCATTGTACTGTATCGTACTGTATTGGACCATATGCAGGTACACTGTATTGTACTGCATCGTGCTGTATTTAGATATTTGCAAGTATACTGTATTGTACTGTATCATACTGTATTGATAGATATAGTATGAAAGTATTCTGTATTGTGCTGTATTGAGATATATGCAAGTGTACTGTATTGTACTGTATCGCACTGTATTGATATGTACTGTACCATTATGCTTGATCGAACAGCAGACTTGAAATTAAAGTAGTTTCGTGAGTTTCTGGTAAATCTTGAACTGTTTTTTATGTAAACAGTAAACTTGAGAGAGAGAGAGAGAGAGAGAGAGAGAGAGAGAGAGAGAGAGAGAGAGAGAGAGAGAGAGAGAGAGAGAGAGTTAAACTACCGTTATAGACTGCTTTAGTTTCTGATAAATCTTGACTTGTTTTGCATGTATGTAATGGTAGGCTTGAGAGATTAGAGATAATTAATAAACTAGAGAGAGAGAGAGAGAGAGAGAGAGAGAGAGAGAGAGAGAGAGAGAGAGAATTAAACTTTTGTTATAGCCTTCTTGAGTTTCTGGTACATGTTCACATGTTTTGTATGTATATAAAAGTAGACTGTGAGAGAGAGAGAGAGAGAGAGAGAGAGAGAGAGAGAGAGAGAGAGAGAAAGGCGGCCTTTATTAAACAGCCGATATTAAGCCTTTGCCGAAGGCCTAGTCAGAAGAAGACGGCTCCAGTGCCTAAGGACGGGTTTATTTCTTAACCTAATGCGTCCGCTGGACATTTTAACCTCGAAAGAAAGTCGGAGCTCTTAGGTTCAGGACTTTTTCACTTAAAAAATTTTATAAAAGAAAAAACTCTGATGGGCGTAAAACTTGAGCATATTTTTCATATATGTATTGAATTTTTTTGTATACTGAAGTTAACTAAATCAAGATGGATTTTGGGGAAACAAACCCGGACATTCAATTGTAATGGGCATACTTTTCACATAGGATCTATAGCAGTGGTTCTCACACGGGGAATTTCAGATTTCGGGGGTGGTGGGCGGGGGGAGGAAATTGTGACCACAGATTGGCAGGCTCAGACTGGCTCTATGACCACACAAAACGCAGTGTGCATCATGGTAGGCTTTATCTCCGCTAGCTCGTGTGTTTGTGTTAGTATTTTGTTGAGTAGTATTTGGAATGCGCCTTTTAAGACAGACAGTTTTGGAAAAGGGGTGGGGGAGGAATGACATTCTGACATGGTGAAAGGGTGCATGGGCCAAAAAAAGTTAAGAACCACTAATCTATAGTATACTTCAGTGAGTAATTATCTTCAGATGGGGTTATACATTTATGTAGTAAAATCTTCTATCTTGGTTAGGCAGAGTCCAGAAGTCCACAACACCCATCTTACCCCCACTCACACAACCTTAATTACAGGTCGTTTCAAGACAAAACCCCATACTGGCATAAGCTAGCTTTAATCTTAACAAACCGCCTGCAGTATATTCTTTTCGTCTGGTTAATAATGAGTCCAGGGATTCATACCAAGCTTCTCGTCCCTTTAACTTCTTAACAATGCCAACTCTGTATATTTCCATTTGCAAAATCTCATGTCCAGAGGCGGGCAACATCGACAGGCCATAATGATAATTATGAGCTGCGACTGTTTTTATTTTTTAATTTTTATTTAACATTTTATCAACAACCGTAAGTGAATCATGACATCAGAACGCCAAGACAGGGCGACTTGGAAACGAAAACCCTAAAACTACAACAGTGAGCCTGCCAGTTATAATAACTGGCCTAACCATTTTTTACCGATAGCAATAGCGTTACTTTTACAATACCTGACTCCGTCTGGCTCCTTGTAATCATAAATAAAATTCGATCATTAAGAAAAATCTTTCTGAATGAATCCTGGAACCAACGAAAATTCACTTGGTTAGTATAGATTAAGCCGGCCTTATGCCATCACGTGCCGTTGCACAATGGTTGTTCGTTAAGTGATGGTGAGCTACTGAGGTGAACAAGTGGTCTAAACTCGATTTAACCAGAGAAGATGATTCGATTCTTGGCTTCAATACTCGCAAATTATATTGCGTGAAGTTATGAAAGAAAAATCCATTTAACGGCTGGTTATTAATTAATTAATTAATTTTTTTTATTATTTGTTTATTGTATGGGCAGCGGACTTGATTTTCAGTCAAGATCCGTATGAGTAATTCGTGGTATGATCTGTTCCACCGAACAAAACCGTTGTCGTTGCTACGCAGATCCAAAGTTCAGATACTAAGCATAATCCCACTATACAAGACGAAACAGCTATACATATTTTATTGCTGTGTTAACCAAGAGTCTATGGTCTATAGTTAATGTACGTCATGTTTAACCATTCCAAACCTTATTCTAGAAAATGTAAAGCAACATGACGGGATATTTATAAGTGCACTGTGCCATTTCAAAGACACTCGAACTGAACAGCTGTTGTCGGTTTTAACCTCCTACTGCCAAGTTTAGGAAATCTTCCTTCTCCCGTGTTCCCCACCTCTTATACCCTTTCCTTCCTTCTTGATCTTGTTTTCTGCAGGTCTGGGTTACGTAAAGCCATCGGGTTATCCATTCCATTGGCTTCTTCATATCAGTTAAAAGGACAGAAGTAAAGTTTTCCAGACGGTCTCTCGTGGCTTACATCGCTCGCCCGCCAATGAGGCAGGGGAGGGGTGAGAGGGTATGGGGAGAAGGGGGGAGGGGGAGAGGGAGAAGAGGGGGGGTGAGGGAAAGAGGGATCTTAAGGTGTCTTACCCGGTTGCTATTAACCATAAGAATTAAAAATGTCCTTAATCACGACTGTATTGGACTTTATAGCTCCTTGTGCAGAGTAATATGCAAGGCACTGTGTCATTTCGCAGCGTCTCGCCATTTTCCGTAATCTTTCGTAAGCTGGACTTCCTTAATTTAACGGCTTTCCATCGTGAGTTTGACCTCGAGAGAATAATTAATTATTATTTGTTATTTTGTATTATATATTGCAATTATTTCGTCGTGTTATTGCGTTTTTATTCGCGAAGATTTCTGGCGATCGTAAGAATCGGGATTCGGAACTAAAACGAAAATAGCTGGTGATTACGGGAAAGATTTCCAAATCTTAACGTTCAGAGGGTCCTGTCTCGTCCCTCCATGACCACCCCCCACCTCCCCCCGCCAACATCCACCAACCAACAGTCCCAACAACCTGGGAGGGGGAGAGAGAACATTAATACCTAACACTGCCGGCAGCGTCGGAGCTGTCATCTCTCTCTCTCTCTCTCTCTCTCTCTCTCTCTCTCTCTCTCTTTGATATGATGTTAATATCTGACTCTGAAAAGCCAACTTTTACGTCTTAATATTTTTTCGTTGTTTTCTTTCGTACTCTACTTCTTTCTTTTTTTTTAAGAATCTTACTTTTCTTTTTTTTTTATTTCACGTTGCTCTCAAGTCATATTTATCTCTTAACTTCTATGAATGCATAATTTTTTTGCTAAAATTTTTTCTAATATATTCTTAATGCAGTTTCTTTCTAGTATATTCTTACTATATTTTTGCATGAGTTTTTAGTAATATCTAATGATGTCCATTTCGAAGTTGAATCTGATCAGGAATTATTATCGAAATTGTGTGAAATATGGGGTAGTTTTTATTTCATGAAAATTGTTAAAACAATGTTTTTGCAAGTATTTCCAGTTACTATAATAATCACATTTCTGTCAAGTCGACGGAAATCTGAATTTTTATCTCAAGAATGCAGCTTTCCCTTTGCCGCTCAGCTTTGGAATTCTGTCCCTATTTCCGTTCTCCCGGGCTTTTATTATCTTTCTAACTTTCACCTATTTTCTCTCTTTTTTTTTAAAAAGTAGTTATAGTTCCACTGGGTCAGGAAATTCAGTATATGAGTGAGGAGCTATATGGATGATGGATGAAGACACTGGTGTTTAAGTGACTAATTACAGGTGAAAGAAGAGGGCAAAAGTAATTAGTAGAAAATGGGAGTTTCTGTGGGAGATGTTATCTGAGCGTTTGAACGGATTGCTGAGCCTACTCTCTGTATAGAAGTACTGTTTGGCTGCTGCATGCTAATAAAAAAAGGTTCAGGTATTTAGATGAATCAATTTCGTAGTATTGATGAAATAAGACTGACTGTGCGAGGAAGAAGTGTTATATATGTTAGGTGAAAGTACGGATCGTTGTGTTTTGAAATGTGTTGGTCATGTGGAGAGAATGGAGGACTCTGGGTAGGCGAAAGTGTATAATTAGGAAGCGGGGGAGGGGGAAGGAGGAGAGGAGGGTACGCAAGATGTAAGGTAGATGGTGCAGTGTATATAGAGGTAGCTTATGATGCTATTGAGAAATGGATCAGCCAGTGTTGTTGAATGTCTCTAACATAGAACGTTTACTCCGTATCAAGCAAAGAAAAAATGAATGTGTCGGATAATGATTTTTCTCCGGAGGCATTATGTATAAGATATATATATATATATATATATATATATATATATATATATATATATATATATATATATATATATATATATATATATATATATATATACTGTGTATATATATATATATATATATATATATATATATATATATATACATGTGTATATGTGTGTGTGTGTGTGTGTGTGTTTGTGTAAATGTATGTTTGAATACCCGTATTATACAAAAAATCTTAAGTTATTTTTCAAAAAGAAATTGTCGGTGCAAATCTGTAAAATCTGATCAGTCAATCAATTATCCCTCGACAGAAACGTACCCACCCGTCCATTACACTCTAAAGTAAAAGAAAAATGACGATGAAAAAAAAAGAATACGTTCGATATGTCGAAGCCACACTCGAACCCTCTTTCTGAAATTGTTCTCTTCCCTCGATCCTTCGACCAGAAAGTCATTATCTTGAAGGCTAATGATCAAGTGCCACTCGACGCCGACCTCTTCGAGTCCATTCGCCATCATTTACCAGTCAAAGTGGTCCTCGTAAGTGACAGATGTTGTGCATCTCGGTGTGTGTGGATCCTCCCGCTTCGTTGAAGGGCCATCGCATCTGTCACTTTGAGTTTCCCCTTAACGATCGTCAGTTCATAGAAAACGGGAGGATCTTTTTGAAGCATTCCCATCCGCGCTCTCGAGGTCAGCAGATGGCAAACCTTGATTGTTTAGATGAGAGAGAGAGACAGAGACAGAGACAAAGAGTCTGAATGGCCCATTTTAAGAGAGAGAGAGAGAGAGTGAGTGAGTTTGATTTATCGGTGAAGCACAAAATATGGGAGACAATGGGTTTCAACTATGAATAACTTGTATATTTTAAGTATTCATTGCTTAGCACAATGATTCATCTTTAATATAAGTTTAATATTCCCGGTATGAACGTACGTTCTTCTGTTCCTACATTTTCTGAAGAGAAAAACTGCTTGCTTGAGAACAATTCGGGGTGTCGACTTTACAGCTCCAAACTATCAGGATTTTTTGTTTTGATTCGAATTATGGGTAAGAAAGAACCCATAGCATTCCTACCTCATGAAGTAGTATATTTTATCTTATTTTATTTTATTATAAAAGCAAGCAGTTTTGAAATTTTGCATTGGTTCGTGTTCTTGTCTATTTTAACATGTTCTTCAAGCCACGAGCCCATGTTTATTGTAACGTGCAAATAAAGGATCACGTTTTCTAAATAAAATGAAGTGGAATCCCGTTTTCTAATTTCAGTAACGTAAATTTCATTAATTACCTTGAGATTAATTCCTCGATTTTTAATGCCATTTGCATAAAGTATCCAATTCATTTACTGCTGGTTTATAGGTTCTCATTTTTCCTCTCGCTAAGGTTGAATTGTGATTTTCTTTTAAATACCACCAATTTTAAAGTTGATTTTATACTTATTTCTCAAATTCCTATTGAAAAAGCTGAATACACTTTTCACATACAGTAAATTGGAATCAGTTCCCTTTGGTATTAATTTTGTTATTTTGCACTTTCTTGACATTAGACTTGTTTTTGTCGCCTGACAGGTTATAACTGAAAATGCACAAGGTTGTTTGAGCCTAGTCTTTGGCCTCTAATTGTCTTCATCTCTCTTCTACGTTTTCCGTTGCCTTTGGGCAAGGTCAGTCAAGATTGAGCTGGCCATATGCCAGCACGGGTTCTTGCTCGTGGGCAGCCCGGACCCGTGCTGGCATATAAGACAGGCTTAATCTAATCCAACCGACCAACCTGTTTCAAATCTTACTACTGACTACAGAGTGTTTATAAATATTAGAATAACTTCTCCTTAAAGGGGACCCCCTCCAATCCTGCCAAGAGTTCTAATGATATTAAACTTTAATACAGTTTGTTTGTTAATCAATATTAAACTAAATTTTTTTTCTCTCAACAGGGGACAACCTCCAATCAGGCCACCAGTTCTCATAAACGACATTTTGGAAAGACAGCAATTACGCTGATTTCAAAGGTAAGTACCATTCTTTACCTTCATAGCAGTTTTACTCAACTCTAGTTATTATTTTGTGGACTAAGCATTGTTTTTATGAAAATGTGATTTTTATTTTACAGTTGAATCTGACTGGATAGGTAATGTTTCTAATTATATAGGGTGTTAATATTTCCTGTGCAGTTTACTTTCGATTAAATTTTTTTACTATTGAAACCCAACATTAACAGTGACGGTACCCTTTCATATGATTAGGTAGCATATTTTCGTTTCACTGAGAGGTTTTGGTGTTCGTGTATAAGAAATACTCAAAAGTGAAATCATTCGAATACTGTTTTATCGATGTCGGTGGCATCGTTGAGACCCCGTCTGATTTAGAAAAAGTCACAAGTCTTTTTCTATTCGGTATGTTGAAAGTGGCGTCAGTGACCTTAGTCGCTGCGACGACAGGTAAAGAAACCAATCCATTAACTTGTTGATTTTAAGGTAAAAACCAAAGTCATTCTATGCAGTCATCTTTGGTCCATTAGTTATGGTTTGATTATCTGTTTGCGATTTTGACAGGGTTTGGTTCGCAGTTGTCTTGATTACTGGATTCATTGGACCACAAACCTATCACACTGCTCGTGTTAGTTCTGTAGATTGTTTATCTCTGTGCAAGCCTGACTTGGTTTGGTTCGAAACTATGTTTACGAATATCATTCATTGCCGTTGGTCTAGCGCTAAGTTTGACTGGACTGAGTTTGATACGCAACGATCTTTATCTAAGGGACGATTCAGGCTAATTTTTCGCGTACATCTTCCATAAGTATTTATGTTGGCCGAGGATGAAGTTTTTCCTTACAAGGTTTTCCAAGGTTTTTATGCATGCATACACATACACACACACATTATATATATATTTTATATATATATATATATATATATATATATATATATATATATATATATATATATATTTGTAATGTTATATAAAATATTTATATACCTACATATATACCTATATAGAAATATATGAATATATATAAATATATGGATGTTTCTTCTGATACCTGCATGTGGGTATATCAAATACATATAAAATATATTTATATATATATATATATATATATATATATATATATATATATATATATATATATATCTACATATATATCTGTATACAAATATATAAAAATATATATAAATATATGGATGTTTCTTCTGATACTCTGCATGCGGATATTTCAAAGAGGTAACGGCTAAAAAAGAAAGAGCAAAATTAGAGCTAAATTTTCCTGGAACTCGTCCATCGCAATGGTTTGATCTAATCTCGTATACACAAGCAACTTGGTGCACTTGAGGGAACTTGAATAAAATTCCAGTCAATTATCCGAGGCTGTATCTGATATTGCATCGTTGCTCAATTTGATTCCTGGCATCTATTATAAGCTCCTTTGTTACAAAGTGTCCTGCAATAATGGCTGCAGGAAAGTAATGACATCGTTCAAAATATAGCCGAGGTTATATGAAAAATTTCTGTTGGGTCATCCCCCTTTTTCAATGCTTATTGCTGTCAGTAATTGACTTGTATCAGCATCATCATGAGGTAGGAATGTTATGCCACCATATTGTAGAAAATGTAAATAAATATTTAAACTAATCCTGCAGCCGTCTAATTATCGTAGAATCCGAAACATTCCAGCTTCCGTTGAATTCGCTCGAAACCTACTATCCATTTCAGGGACCGCGAGTCATCGTTTTTCTCAAATATCTTTCAAACTAATTATTTGATCGAAATGGTACTTTGACACAGTGTACAAGCCACCTCCCGCTAACTTTTGCAAATATAGTCATTGTCAAATGGTTTTAGTTAAGGCGTTTACTCTTGACTTACATGGTGTTGCCAAGCATCGCCAAACTATGCAGTCGAACGTCCTTTACCCCCATCCTGTTCCTCCCTCTCCCTTCCCCTCCTCATCCCTCCATCAACCCACTTTCCTGGCCTCCCCATCTCCGCTCCCCACCCTTTCCTGTCTATGAGGGATAGCTGACGTTCGATTGCGTAGAATAGTCCTGCTGACTCATGCGACTTTGCCTTTAAAAGTCAAGAGTAAACGACTCAACCAACACCATTTGACAATGCACTATATTGCCAAAATTAGCGGGAGGTGTCTTGTACACTGTCAGGGTACCATTTCGATCAAATAATTAGTTTGAAAGATATTCGAGAAAAACGATGACTCGAGGTCCCTGAAATGGATAGTAGTTTTTTCGATTTTGAAACTTTCGTTGGTAATCGAGATGTCGGAAGCTGCTAACAGTAAGATGCAAAACCCGTTGCAGCTGTTGTGGGGCTTAGAAGTTATCTATAATATAGGACCAGTTGCCGCTGTAGGAGGGATTTAATGATTTCTATGAATGCTAGCCTTGGCCTCATTGTACAAGTGGGGAAAAAAGGGAAAGGCACTATGCAGGTGAAAGGATTAGACCAAGGAAAGTTAAGCGAAGAGGAAACAAGGATATGGGAGAAAGTGAAGTCAGAGAGGGCAAAGAGGGGAAAAAAGGGGTAGGGGGGAAAGAGTAAAGCTTATGAGAGAGGGAGGGAGATAGAGAAAGAGAGAGAGAGGAAAGGGGAGGGAGGGTTGGATGGGAGAGGAGGGAGAGAAGGGGGAAATGGGAAAGGGGGCGTGTGGGGTGGGAGGAGGCGGCATAGTTGGGCTACGAGGCTGATATCTTCGGTTGCATCCTTTCATAAAACCAAATTGGAAAGTCGTGTCCTTCGGATCAATGGTTTTTGACGAATTTCGGAAGGAAGAAGATGAAGAGAGAGAGAGAGAGAGAGAGAGAGAGAGAGAGAGAGAGAGAGAGAGAGAGAGAGGAGAGGCTGTAATACATTTGCGGATACAGTAACAATTTGTGTATGAACACTACAAGT
>NC_089763.1:40849468-40889468 GCF_040412425.1 Macrobrachium rosenbergii | reverse complement strand
TGAAAATGATATTTAAGATTATGATGATAATTGTGATGATGTTGGGAAGTGCGAGGATGAAAATGATAGCTAGGATGATGCTGATGATAATGATAATTGTGACAATGTTGAGAAGACACGGGATGAATATGAGTTTATGAGACAGGTTAATGATATTAGGATAGTGATGATGAGGTGTTTGTTGGCATATACTGATATGATGATGAAGACGACGATGATGATAATGATGATGATGATGAAAAATGATTTCTAATTGAATTGATGAAGGATATGAAGGCTATCCAATAATCAGATTATTATACTGAATAAATCATTGTAATAATGTATTAAAATGATTGATAATGATGAAGATGACGTTAACGATAATGAAAATGATTATAATGATGCGCTAAAGCAAGCGATGACGAGTGAAGAGTGATGCTGTTTGTGTTGATGCTTAAAACCAAGCATCAGGTTTATGATGAAGGTGGTGATAGGGAAAGGTATAAAGATGGCGTGGGGATTGTGATGTTGAGTGATTAGGGGTCATACTCTACCTTCTTGTTAAAATAGTTGAGTTTGGCATAAAACCCTGAATCACATTACACACACACACACACACACACACACACACACACACATATATATATATATATATATATATATATATATACATATATTGTATATATTATATATATATATATATATATTATATATGTATATATTTTATATAAATGTAATATTTATTATATATATATATATACATTTCTGACTCACATCAGGATCAACCCAGGTCTTTCAAATGAAAGACCAGAGCGCTGCCAACCAGGCCACACAAGTCATAAAAGAAGTTATTGTGTGTTGATATTTCTAATATATATATATATATATATATATATATATATATATATATATATATATATATATATGTGTGTGTGTGTGTGTGTGTATATATATATATGTATATATACACACACAGTCACAAACACACACTGCGCTAATGTGTGTGAAACTATTAATTATTTGCCGTATGTAGCTTGTAAGTCTGTGATTGTCTTATATCGAATGTATTAATTAGCACTGATTTTCTCGGTGAAATTGCAGCCTTCCCGAATTACCATAAATTATCGCAGAGAAATGGTACAGTTCTAAATTTTTTTCGGCAAATTTAAAAACTGATCAGGTACATAGATTTCAATTATATTTTAATTAAACGCTTATCAGTCAACTTATACATAACCAGGCTGATTATTCCGTTCCCTTGAAGGCGTTTTTCAAAAATTAGATTAAGCTGACAATCTTTTATTCATAGAATTTTGTAAGTACTTGGGGTTCCTCTCTTGAGCTTAAGGTTATTTTAGATAATAATAATAATAATAATAATAATAATAATAATAATAATAATAATAATAATAATATCCAGATTTCGTAAAAGATGCATTGAATTTTAAAGTTTTCATTTACTTGTAATAAACATTTATCCTTAATGAAAAATTAAGGTATTTCGGATATAGATGTAAACAGAGTCGTTGGAGCCCTTTAAGGAAATTAAATATTTTGTGGATTTAAAAATTAAAATAACTAAAAATAATCTTTTAAATTCCTTTTTGGTATATTTTAAAAAGACACTCAGTGTTTGATATCTTTAAGTTAAGGTGTAATCTTAAATCATAAATGATAAAAGATTTTCTTTCACATTCTATAGTTAGTTAGTTATAAATGATTTGTTTAACCAGACCTCTGAAACATTCTATATATATATATATATGTTGATATATATATATATTATATATAATTGTGTGTATGTATATATATATATATTATATATATATATATATATATATATATAATGACTCACGTTAGAACCCAGGTCTCAGGTGGTGAAAGCAGGGCGTTACCCACTATACAAGTCTAAAATAGTTGGAACCGAGAGCAACTGATTACCTGGGCAAGCTAATGCTTGCATACCATAGTTTACTTCCCGACTATGACCCAATAGACAATATTTCATTATTATCCCTTCTGAGTGAATAAGATAGAAATCATCAACACACAATCACGTGTGGAACAGAAATAAATTTCTGACTACGTTGGGATCGATAGGTCTCTCAGGTAAGCAAGGGCGTTATATACAAGTCTAAAAAGTTGGAACCTACAGACCCAGGAATTACTCGCTGGTATGCAAGCAGTTAGCTTATAGGTTCCAACTTCTTTAGACTTGTATGGCCCATATAACGCCCTTGTTTTCCACCTGAGACCTGGGTTCGATCCCAAATAAAATTTATTTCTGTTCCACACGTGATTGTGTGTTGATGATTTCTATCTTATTACTCAGAAGGGATAATTCGAATGAAATGTTGTCTATTGGGTCATTGCTGAGTCGGGAAGTTGGGAAAATGCTGGTATGCAAGCAGTTAGCTTGCCCAGGTAATTCCTTGCAGTTGCTCTCAGGTTCTAACTTCTTTTAGACTTGTATGGCCCAGTGGGTAACGCCCTTGCTTTCCACCTGAGAGACCTGGGTTCGATCCCAACGTGAGTCAGAAATTTATTTCTGTTCCACACGTGATTGTGTGTTGATGATTTTATATATATATATATATATATATATATATATATATATATATATATATATATATATATATATATATATATATATATATAATGTGGTGTATCATCACATAGACGTTTTTATGTCAGCTTTGCCATTTATAAACAGATGTAAAATGAACTCTTCACACTTGCTATCTCATAGACAGTCGAAATTCCCATCTAGTCTAGTTCTTCATCTGTGGGCCCTTTTCCGAGTTTTTCTAAGTCTTCTGGCAGAGGTCCGTCCAGATATTTTATATCTACTTCTCTTCCGACTAACTACTCCTCATCTTACCACATGTTCAAACCATCTCGATTTTCCTCTAACAGGAATTATAACGTTTATTCTTAATTTTATTCTGTCAGAACGTAAGTTTCTCCCTTATAGATTAGTGGAGGATGCTCGCATATGAAATATTTGTTTTGGAATTGTTGAATTGTATTTATTGACACATACGCACACACGTACACACACTCACATACATACATACATACATATCTATATAATATATATATATAAATATATATATATATATATATATATATATATATATATATATATATATATATATATATATATATATATATATATATATACTCACTACTTTAGGGGCATTTGAACTCTTAACTCTTTTATGGTTTGGATGATCGACTCATCAGTGAGAGGGACTTGAGTTCGATCCTTCTTGAGAAGGAACGATCTAGGTTAAATTCCATTAATATCAATTTGCTTCTGTTGGCCAAAGTAGTTTATTTACTGAGGTAGTTCATAGCTAAGTCGAATTCCCAACGCTAATTACTTTAGGGCGTCATTCAAATACGAAAGCAAAAACATGATTATCGAAAATCTCCCGTGCTTCATATATTTCGAAAATGGCCACTTTTAAAAAAAAATCCTTTTAAAATTAATTCGAAGGTTTAACCATCTATTCGACATTCATACACTTTCGCCCTTTGCCGATATCGGAAATGCATCTCTCTCTCTCTCTCTCTCTCTCTCTCTCTCTCTCTCTCTCTCTCTCTCTCTCTCTCTCTCTCTCGGCATCGGTCGTCTCTCCTCCTGCGTGTCTCAGAGCCGAACTCTCCCGTCGGGGAGAAAAAAAAACCTTTTTACAACGGGCGGAAACAAGAGAAGAATATTTACATAAACTCCGAAGCGGCGGCCGGGTTGGGTGCCGTAGGAGTGTGGAAGATCACATAGAGTAGAGAAGCCCGTGTGTCCTCTTCGTCTGCCGACAGTGTTAGGGAGGAGTTAAGAGAAGGGAGTCAGTCAGACAGCGAGTGGGAGAGGAAAAGGATTTGGAATCGGATCTAATGCCCGGGCGACATCGTGATGCACTTTTGTCAATGCGATCCCATCCTATATAGATTTTCCATCGTTTCCATCATAGATATGTGAGGCGGAAAAGGGTTTGTAGCGCCCGCGTTTGATTTCGCCCTGGGGCTCTGCTGGCTGGCTCTCTCTCTCTCTCTCTCTCTCTCTCTCTCTCTCTCTCTCTCTCTCTCTCCTTTATAGAGCATCTCTCTCTCTCTCTCTCTTCCTTTATAGAGCATCTCTCTCTCTCTCTCTCTCATTCTTTTTTAACAGGGTATCTCTCTCTCTCTCTCTCTCTCTCTCTCTCTCTCTCTCTCTCTCTCTCTCTCTCTCTCTCTCTTTTTTTTTATAGGGCATTTCTCTCTCTCTTCTCTCTCTTCATAGAGCATTTCTCTCTCTCGTCTCTCTCTCCTCTCTCTCTCCTCTCTCTATCAGTCTTTTTAACAAGGCATTTTCTCTCTCTCTCTCTCTCTCTCTCTCTCTCTCTCTCTCTCTCTCTCTCTCTCATATCTTCCTTTTATGTTCTAAAATGTTCATGACGATATTTCCAAGTTTTTCAAAATGTCCGCCAGATTATGCCTTTAGCTCGTTTTGGACTGAATCTCTCTCTCTCTCTCTCTCTCTCTCTCTCTCTCTCTCTCTCTCTCTCTCTCTCTCTCGCCACTCTAAAACGATTATGACGATAATGTCAGATCTTCAGAATGGCCGTCTGATAATGTTGTTCGCTCGCTTTGCAGTTTAAAGTTTCTGTACGCTTCAGGGAGCGTAAATTTGTAACGGGGAAAAAAAAAAAAATTGGGGTATGGTGAAATGCAGATCTGATTCAAATTAATATTGTCAGGCATTTACTCATAGCTTTGCTGCGCGGATATTATTATTATTATTATTATTATTATTATTATTATTATTATTATTATTATTATTATTATTATTATTATTATTATTATTATTATTATTATTATTATTATTATTATTATTATTATTATTATTATTATTATTATTATTATTATTATTATTATTATTATTGCTTTTTTATATATATATATATATATATATATTTATATAAATATATATTTATATATATACACATGTATATATATATATATATATATATATATATATATATACATGTGTATATATATATACACGATGCGACCATCTCCTATCATTTCCCTGGATTCACTGGGCTTTTGAAAAAATATAATATGCTCGTATATGCCATACATATATGTGTGTTTATATATAATCATACACACATATACACTGAGAGAGAGAGAGAGAGAGAGAGAGAGAGAGAGAGAGAGAGAGAGAGAGAGAGAGAGAGAGAGAGATTACGTTCAGTTTATACACACCAAATTTATCATTAACATAACGTAGCCTTCACGTACGTTTGTTACTTCAGGGCTTCCCTTTTGTACACTGGTTTTGCACTGAACTGACGCAATTACTCTTTTAAGAAACCCTTAGCAAAGTAGATTCCGAAGCCATGACTAATTAATAGCCAGGAGAGAATAGATTTATACATATTTAAACCTTCGCAATATACTAAGCATACCTTCTCGACTCATTAGTTTCTCGTCGGTCTTTATTGATATGTGTACGTTTGGTTTCAATTGTTACCTATCTTTTGATTTAATTAAGTTTAATACCTTTGGATTTTCTTGAGTACCGTTTAATCTTTTCTCAAGACCTATTGATGCTGTTGATCAGATAAAAGACGTCATACCGTTCATGCTTTTGTATAGATAAAATACATCATAGTTTATAGAGAAAATGCTCAAGTTTAAAAATATATTTAATTTTTAAAAGGAATTGAAAGATTCCAACATAGACCATAATCGTCATCGCCTCTTATCTCGTGTAACGCAAAGAGCCTCTGTGAAATTCCGCCACTCATATCTTTCCCAAGCTTGCATTTTCGCCAATCTCCACTCATCTCCAGCCTCCTAAGGTCTCTTAGTTTTGTCCGAATAGGTGTCTCGGTCTCCCAAATCTTCTGGTGCCCAAAGGAGTATGGATGACGGACAAGACATGTAATACACTGGGGGGGAAAACAGCAATCAGAATCCTAACATAGATCTTCTCTGGTATACAAAGTAATGGTACACCCTTATATTTAATTCTTAAATTTGACATTATCACCTTAACTTTATACAATGGAATAATTATACCTATTGTCCATTCCTTTGGAACCTTTCCCTCACCCAAACACACCTTACAAACACTGGCCAGCCACTCAATTATTCTGTCACCTTCATGCAGCAGTATTTCACTTGCAATCCCATCAACATAATTGTATTGGATATGTAAGGGAGTTTAGTGCTCTGCTGATGAGCCTAACTGTGTAGGTGCTGGAAGTGGCTATGTTGTGGAAGTTTTCTGTACTGGGGGATCATGTATGATTAAGCAGTTAAACTATGAGTCTAAAAGTGATCAGTATCTTGTCTTTTCTCAAGAGCCATGTCTTTTGGGAGAAAAGAATAAATTTGTATATTATATATACATATATATTATATATAGGCCTACATATATATACACACAAATATGTATGTATATACCAATTCCTTTCTCCGTGTTTTTATGTACCCCTGATGATGGGACTTAATTTTCGAATTGTTGGAAGAAATAAACATGAGTGATGATTAACAGTCTTCTTGTTGTCCTGTTGATTTTTAAACTTTTGCTTGCCGGAAGTGTTTGCATTTGTGTAAGTGGCATAACAAAAACTGAAAAGCTGAGAAATGTGGAGACTTATAAAATGTGATGAATGGGTTTTCATAGGTGAGAGAATGGGTCAGTGGTTCGGTCTTGTAGAAAGAATGGAGGATAATAGGCTTGTGAAAATGTCATGTCTAAAATTCTTGGGAAGGAGGAGGAGGAGAGGAAGACATAGCAAAGAATGAATAGGTAGAATGGAAGTGGGTATTGGAGTGGAGGGACCTCAACATCTAGAGAATGTGTACAAAATAGAGGTGGGTGGCGCAGTGTGTGTAGTGAGGTAAGGAAGTTTTCTGCACAGGGTTTTCATTCACGATTCAGGAGCTGGAGTGGAAATATGGTAGTGATCGTTGTCATATTTTTTCTTAGGATCCCCAAAACTTCTTAATGTTGAAGAAAAGTATATTTAATTATACAGATATATATGCACAGTCACTAATGATATTGTTCGCCTCACAATGAAAATCATTGTCAGGCAAACAATGTCCAGTCCGATCACCCGACTGGGAAACAGCAGCAATTCGCTCATACAAAGCATTCTGAGCAGTGAGGCAAGAAGAAGATCTAGATTGTGGGAAAGATGGAATAATGAGGCGTTTGTTCCTTAAATGCCTTATTCTCTGTTTTTGCAATTATGAAGTGTCATCTCCAGAATCTGTCATTATTATTATTATTATTATTATTATTATTATTATTATTATTATTATTATTATTATTATTATTATTATTATTATTATATTTCTACGTTCCTTGCTATTTTTGGTATTCTTACTTCCTGTTATTTCTGTGTTTAATATCACTGTAGAGTTTTGCAATTTTCAGTATTCCTATTTAGCCTTCTGGACCTGACTTCTGTAACCACCTAAGGTCCCCAGCTGGAAATGAATCGTCTGCAATCTGTATTTTTTATTATTTTAATTTTTTTCTATTCCCCAAATAATTACTGTCATTACTATCATTATGAATTCTATTTTTTCTACTTCTTCAGCAACTGCGTGGATACTCCGATTATTATTTTTGTCATGTTACCTTATGTATCTAGATTGTGTGTATTGTATTTGTATCTTCCATGTATATGGCCCTGAGCCGAAATAAAGATTATTATTATTATTATTGTAAGATAAGTAGACAGACACTAATGATATTATAATGATCTTAAAATGCCTTTAGAAAATATCCGAAACCTTTTTTTTTTACGGGGCAGCTTCATACAAATTAGCCGGTCGCCAACAATGGCAGCCTGTTTCCAACATGGGTCATCCACCAGCCTAAAATTCATTTTTTTCCGACATAAACCCCGCCTTGGCCCAAAAGATAATAACGCAGAGTGGGGGAGTTAGAAAAAAGATAGCAGCAAAGGAGAGAAGGAGAGAGAGAGAGAAGGAAAGAAAGAAAGGAAAAAAAGAGGCAAGGAGAACGGAAGGAAATAAAAAAAAATGACTAAAAAAGTTGTCTGTGTGAGCCAGTATGGGTTGTAAGAACCTCCAGACACTGGTCTATTGTCGCTTCAGAAAAAGTCACATTGCTGGCCATGACAATGGTTTTTTTTATATGAATAGCTGCCGGAGGAGAACCTATCTCGCCCCCCCTTCTCATTCTCCTCCCTTCTCCCTCCTCCATTCTCCTTCTCCTCTTTCTCACTTCCCTTCTTCCCCTCCCCGTCGAGAGTATGCCGCCCAAACAGGCTTTCCTAGGCCTTCCTATTCACGCCCCCACCCACAAGACCTCTCGACTTAGCCACCCTTCCCTTGCTCCTTCACCTCCAGAATTTCACTCCCTCCCCCCCTCTCTCTCTCTCTCTCTCTCTCTTCTTTTTTTTATCTCCCTCAACTCTTCCCTCTATTTCTTTTTCGCCCCTACTCACTTCCCTTCCATTTTCCTCAGTTTCCTCCATTTCTCATCTCTCTCTCTCTCTCTCTCTCTCTCTCTCTCTCTCTCTCTCTCTCTCTCTCTCTCTCTCTCTCTCTCCTTTTCACTTCCCCCCTCCCCTCAAGACAGAAAAGTACCTCCCTTTTCCTTTCTTTCACCCTCACCCCTTCCCCCTTTCTCCTTGCTCCCATTTCTCTCTGTCCCTCCCTCCCTCCTTCCCCCTCTCCCCTCTCCTCAAGGGCAAAAACTATTTAAGTCATCCCGTCAGTCCATCGGCGTAGAGATATTCCCTCTCCCTTTTCCCCTCCCCTTTCTCTCAGAGTAGACACTTTCCCTTCCCTTCCTCCTCTTCCAGCTTCCCTTTCCAATCTCCCCCTTCCTTTTCCCCCTCCCCTCCCTTTCCCCCTCACTTTACCCTTTCCCCTCCATTTCCCTTCTCCTCTCCCGCTCACCTCTCCCCCCTCTCCCACTCCCTTTCCCATATCCCCCCCTTTTCCCTCCCCTTTTCCCTCCCCTTTTCCCTCTCCTTCCTTTCCCTTCTCCCCTCCCCTCCCCTCCTTTCCCTTCTCCTTAGGTTAGACCCCTTACCCTCCCTTTCCCTCTTCCCTCAAAGTAACATCTTCCCCTCCCTATTATTTCCCTCCTCTTCCTCCTCTCATACACCCCTCCCCCCTTCTAGGACAAAAGACAACACGTCCCGTTCCATCGCCCCCCCACACCCCTCCCATCCCCATGCCCTCCAGAGTCGGCCTGAGCGAAAGGCCAGTCATTTTTCACGCGTTTCTGGATGAGTGAGAATTTTAACGCCGTCTCCTTCCTTATCCTTCCTAAGAAGGTCTGTCTGAGAAGTTGGTCTTCCTCACGGTTCTCCTCCTCCTCCTCCTCCTCCTCCTCCTGCTTTTCTTCCTTCCTCTGTGAGGAATAAGTATCTCCTCTTACATTTTTTTTCACGCTGGGTTCCGTTTACTGATAAGATTATTATTATTTTATTATTATTATTATTATTATTATTATTATTATTATTATTATTATTATTATTATTATTATTATTTCCTCTGAGGAAGAATAAGTGTTTACCCATTATTATTATTATAATTATTGTGTAATAAAAATCCACAATTATATAGTAAATATATTACTATGTAAAATAAACAAACAACGACTTTCGAATACTTGAACGGTGTTCCTCATCGGTGCTAACGTTAGCACTGATCATTATTATTATTATTATTATTATTATTATTATTATTATTATTATTATTATTATTATTATTATTATTATTGGAGAAACAGATTCCCGAAAGCTATCTGTACAGATCTATCTTTAAATATATGTACATTTACATATATTTCTCCATTTGAAGACTCATGCTACTATGAGTATTTTTTATTTTATTATTATTATTACTATTATTATTATTATTATTATATTATTATTATTATTATTATTATTATTATTATTATTTAGGCCTCTTATTTGTAAAACTTTATATTATAGACTTTATATTTCTCTCCATTATCATTGTCACAATGATCAAACATCATCATTATAATTTAACTAATTAAACTTTAAATTA
Source organism: Macrobrachium rosenbergii (assembly GCF_040412425.1). Taxonomy (NCBI): domain Eukaryota; kingdom Metazoa; phylum Arthropoda; class Malacostraca; order Decapoda; family Palaemonidae; genus Macrobrachium; species Macrobrachium rosenbergii. The sequence goes on along the minus strand of NC_089763.1, from coordinate 40,879,421 downwards.
TTATTATTATTATTATTATTATTATTATTATTATTATTATTATTATTATTATTATTATTATTATTATTATATGCCAAACTTCTGAATTTTCATTTCTCCATTTCTCTTGAATCTAGTTATTCACACTTTGATATTTGTCTTTAATCCCCCTTCTATTTTCTTTTGTTTTCATCGTCTCCAATTTCATTCACATTTTCTTGTCAAAATTCCACTGCATTCTGTTAACTTATACAATTTTTCTTTTCTACCTGAAAATTCACAGCTACAGCAAACAAAAAAGGGATTTTAAATGTGGTGGGAGACTCCCGTAGAGTATTTGTCCTCTCTGCGGTAATTTCAGAGACGCTGAAGGAAGTTGCTGAAAAACCTCACGTCGGCAGAGGTAGGGTTCGAGGAATGAGAGAGAGAGAGAGAGAGAGAGAGAGAGAGAGAGAGAGAGAGAGAGAGAGAAATGGGAAGAGACAGAGAGAGAGAGAGAGAGAGAGAGAGAGAGAGAGAGAGAGAGAGAGAAAGAGAAAGTATAAAGAAAGTCAGGGTATGTAACGTAATAAAAGGGGGAAGAGTCAGGTGAAGGAGAAGAGAGAGAGAGAGAGAGAGAGAGAGAAAGAGAGAGAGAGAGAGAATACAGAAGCGGGTATTTAACGTGATAAAAGGGGAAAGAGTCAGGTCAAGGAGAGAGAGAGAGAGAGAGGGAAAGAGGAATGGGAAGAGACAGAGGCAGAGAGAGAGAGAGAGAGAGAGAGAGAGAAAGTATACAGAAGCGGTGCATAACGTGATAAAAGGAGGGAAGAGTGAAGTGAAGGAGGAAGGAATGGAGGAAAGGAAGAAAAGTAATAGCAGGTGGGAGGTGTGTCGGTGAAGGAATGAAGTGGAAGGAATGAAAAAGTAAGAAGAAGAGTAGGAGGAGGAGGAGGAGGAGGAGGAGGAGATGGTAAGGAATGTGCGTGTATGTGTGTGTGTGTGTGTGAGGAAGGAATGAAAGAGTAAGAAGAAGAAGACGGGGAAGAGCAGGAGGAGATGGTGAAGAGAGAGAGAGTGTGTGTACGAGTGTATGCGCGCGAGCGTGTGTGTGTGTGTGTGTATGTGTGTGTGCGTGTGTGTGCGGAGACCTACCTACCTTTATTGTATTCAAGGGTGAATAGGTTTTCCAAAGAGAAATTAATCAGGTCGCTCCACTTGCTCAAACATATCGTAACAAAGGACTATTGTTTCGCTGCCCGTCGCTGCGCCAACCCGGTCTCCTTTTTCAAAATTCCTCGCTCAACAACCCCCTTTCCCCCCTCCCCTCTTCCCCACCCCTCCTCCTTCCCCAGGCCTTCTCATCTCCTGCCCCCTTCCCGTCCTCCAATCTCCCTCCCCTCTTCCTCCATTCTCCGGTTATAGCTTCTTACCCCTTAATTCTGTCCTCCTCCTATCTATCCATCCCCCTCCCTAAATCCTTCAACATCCTCTTCCACTGTCCTATATGTTCCTTCCTCTTCCCCTGCTATTCCCCCTCCCTCCATCATTATTAGTTTCTTACCCCTTTACTTCATCTCCCTTCCATCTATCTATCCTTTCCCTCGCCCGCTCTTAGCCTCCTCTTCTTCTCCTTCTCCTTCTTCCTACTCCCCCGCCTCAAACAAACCCCCTCAGTCAATTACGTTTTTGCCCCACCCCCAACCCCCTTCCCACTCCCCCTACCCACCCACCCCTTAATTCTCTCTGTAAGGTGGTCTCAACATTGTATCGCTCTATAGAATGAAAAGTAAGGTATGAGATGGATCTTGTCTTTTATAATGTCTTTTCGGAATTTGGAAAATGGGAGGGGGGAGGGTGAATGAGGTGGAGGGAGGGAGGGGGAAGAGGGAAAGGAGGAAGGGGAGAGGAAGTGAGGAGGGAGGGGAGGGGGAGGAATAAATGTAGGATGGTAGGGGGGAGGCGGTCATAGGCTTGGTGACTCGAAGTGATCTTTCGGTGATTCGTCTTTTACAACGAGGGGAGGTGGGGGAGAGGGGAGGGGAGGGGAAAGAGGGGAAGGGCTAGCGGTGGAGGGGAAAGGGAGAAGGGAAGGGTAGAATGGGGGTGCGAGAATAAAGGCAGTATGGACGACATAATTAAGAAAGATACTAACAATGGTTATTTCGTACGCGTCTCTCTCTCTCTCTCTCTCTCTCTCTCTCTCTCTCTCTCTCTCTCTCTCTCTCCTTTGTGCTTCTTCTGCCTGGTTCTCGTTTTAGGAACAATGACGACATTGCTGTTCTTTCCACCATTCTCCTCGGGGCCTTATTTTATGATGCATTAGGATATAAAGGGGATGTAAAGATGTGAAGAGATAAGTGAGGAAGCGAAAGAAAGGGAGAATACGTAACAAATGGAAGGAGGAGAAATCCTGTAGAAAAATCAGAGAAGATGCCTTAGGTATTAGCTCATGGATTTTAATTATTACCCGAGGTCTCAGTTTTTATCGCAGTGTGTCATCTGAAGTCACGTTCTTTAGCGCAGTATATCAACTGAAGTCACATTCTTTAGCTTAGTTTATCGTCCGATGTCACAGTCTTCAGTGTAGTATATCATCTGAAGCCACATTCTTTGGCGCAGTATATCATCTGAAGCCACATTCTTCAGCGCAGTATATCATCTGAAGCCACATTCTTCAGCGCAGTATATCATCTGAAGTCACATTCTTTAGCTTAGTTTATTATCCGATGTACAGTCTTCCGTGTAGTATATTATCTGAAGCCACATTCTTTAGCGCAGTATATCATCTGAAGTCACATTCTATAAGGCAGTATATCATCTGAAGCCACATTCTTTAGCGCAGTATATCATCTGAAGCCACATTCTTTAGCTCAGTATATCATCTGAAGTCGCATTCTTTAGCGCAGTATATCATCTGAAGCCACATTCTTTAGCGCAGTATATCATCTGAAGCCACATTCTTTTGCGCAGTATATCATCTGAAGTCACATTCTTTAGCGTAATATATCATCTGAAGTCACATTCTTTAGCGTAATATATCATTTGAAGTCGCATTCTTTAGCGCAGTATATCATCTGAATCCACATTCTTTAGCGCAGTATATCACCTGAAGTCACATGCTTTAGCGCAGTAAATTATCTGAAGTCACAATCTTTAGCTTAGTTTATTATCCGATGTCACAGTCTTCAGTGTAGTATATTATCTGAAGTCACAGTTTTTAGCGTAGTTTATTATCTGAAGTCACGGTAGTTTTTATTTTATTTAAGGTTGAAGTTAGCCATAATCGTGCTGGCAACGATATGGGATAGGCCACCACCTGGCCGAGGTTAAAGTTTCATGGGCCGCGGCTCATACAGCATTATACAGAGACCACCGAAAGATAGATCTATTTTGGGTGGCCTTGATTATACGCTGTAGCGGCTGTACAGAAAACCCGATTGCGCCGAAGAAGCTTTGGCGCATTTTTCACTTATTTTATTTTATTACCAAAGGATTATCTGATGAGGTCGAAAGAAACTGCAGAGACTGGTGAAAGAAATTTGGACTTCTTTGCAAAGGAATAAGTTTGAGCAATGTGTGAATAGATCACCCTGAACTTATAAATTCATAACACACATGACTTGATGTAAAGCAACCTTGTGATCGTGTTACTCTAACGTTCTTTAAGGCAACCATTCTTTTTTTTTTATTTAATAATCACTTCCCACTTCATATCGTCTTTTCCTCAGTGGCTTATACACTTAAGCCAGTCTGGATCCCGGATAAGAGAGGAGAGTTAAACACAGGGTTAACGCTTCTGTCTTGCAAGAACAAGTATTGACTAAAATTGCATTAACTTGAGCAGTCTGGTGCATTGGTCTTTAGGTCATAATAGTACCGAAAACCCAGTAGGTTAAGTAGGCTAAGTTCCTGAGGGACCTTACAAATCGTGTCAGAACACTGCCCTGTACGAGTAAAAGCAGCCCCATAGATTTATTTTTTCAATTCTCTGAAGATTCGAAACAGTTTGTCTTAATTAAAAAAATATATACCATATTATACCATACTATCTATCCATACATGTAATGGGTTACAAATAACAATAGTAGTAGCAATAATAATGCTGATTATGATAATAACTACTATTATTGTGTTATCCATAATAGCAATACTGATAATACTAATTATAATAATCACTATTAGTATTATTGTGTTATCCATGATAACAATAATAATAATACTAATTATAATAATGACAATTAATATTATTGTGTTATCCATAATAACAATAATAATAATAATATCATCATTATGTTATCCATCTTGTCTGAATCCTTACTGGCATTTATAATACGAGACTTCTCGTCTTTTTGCCTGCCGGGTAGTCTCAAGTGATGCTTGTGCTGTTTGTCTGTCTGTCTGTCTGTCTGCCAGTATGTTTGTCTATGTATCTTTCCATTTCTACGCAACAGTGATCAAATGGTAGATGTCACCTATGAATGAATGCAAGAGTTGCGTTTCCTGTGTCGACTGCATCGCTCCATGTATTGTTACTTGTGATTTATGCGAAATTTTAAAGCCTGATTTAGTTCTCAGTCTGTTTTTATATAAGATTTAATGCAAAAATTTTAATAAATGATCTAAAGCGAGGCTCAAATCCCGCCTTGTCTCCCTTTTCTGCCTGTTTTTGCCTGTAATGTCTGGGGAGATTTTTGCCTGTAATGTCTGGGGAGATTTATAAGTTTGCCTTAATCATTTTCTGTTCTTATTTGTCCGTGGCCTGATGACAGACTTATAAGTTGGATGCTTCTGTCTTTTATTTATTTTTTTATCTATTTATTTATTCATCTATTTATTTATTAATAATTTGTCCAGTGCTCCAGTGAGAGACTCAAAAAATCTCTCCCTAAGACTACCTTCCCTTCTGTGTTAACCTGCGACCCAATGCGAGATTCGTAGGTGTAATATCTCTTCCCGTTTTCTTTTGTTTTCCTCTGACTTACGATGGTATGGGAGACTCAAAAAGTCTCGCCTCGTGTCTCTCCTTCTGTCCTTCTGCCTCGACCAAAACAATGGGGACACTTCGCCTCACCTGTTAGTAAGTTGTTGGTCGTCAGCCATTTTTTGTGCTCTTCTGGTTCTTGGCCTTGAGGGAGAGGAAATAGAAGGAAGAAAAAAAAAGACTGAGAGAGCAAACTCTAGTGGAGGAGGAAGAGGAAGAAGAGGAGGAGGGGGAGGAGGTGGAGGAGGAGGAGGAGGAGGTAGAAGTAGGGGATGGGATTGTAAGCTGAAAGTCGGAGCTGTTGGAGGCGGGGGAGGACGAGGAGGAGAGGAAGGGAGGGGGTGTGGCCCTTTGGACAGACCCGAGGAGGAGGAGGAGGAGGAGGAGGAGGAGGTACTGAAAGGAGGGAAATACAAAGGAAAAATACGAGCTGTATGCGTGCGTGTTATTTACAAAGAAAACCTTGGAAGAGACCGAACGGAGACCAAACAGAGACCAAGAAAGGGACCTCACAATCCTAACGTCGACCGCCCGCCGTGTTTTCTTTGTTTCCAGCCCGTGCTTGTTTCTTTGTTCTGTTTATGTTTTTGTGTTTGAGTAACGAGTGGAAAGCTAACATCAGCTTTTGGCACGGGCTGAGAAAAGGGAGAGAGAGAGAGAGAGAGAGAGAGAGAGAGAGAGAGAGAGAGATACTGGAGGGCAGATGAAAAGGCCAATTAACAGACTCGCAAGGAACACCTATGTAACGGCCGCCTTTAAGAAGTTCGGTTCCCAGAAGGTCGGATGAGGATATGCACATACTTTTTTGAGAACACACTTTGATAAGTACACTTTTTTTTTTTTTCAGCTAACGGAAGACACTGCTCTCACAGTGGCTCTGGGATGTGAAAGGCTTTCTTGTGCATGTATCTGGCACGAAGGATGCGGTTGCTGGCCGTACACCCAAGTCCTAATCGTAGCCCTAAACAGGAATTGTCATTTGCAACAATTTGGTGTTATTTCTTTCTTCCCTTTTCGAGTAATACTCAACGGTATTCCCGACCTGAAATTGTACAAAAGGGGCATAAAGATGCATAAGGAAATTGTGCATAAATGTGCATAAGGAAATTGTACATAAAAGTGCATAAATCTGAATAAAACTTTAAGGAATTACTTAAATAAAAAAAAAAGTTGATTGGTTTCAAACTTATTATCTGGAGATTAAAATCAACCTAACTCAAGCACAGGGGCCAGATGATGGCAACAGGTTTGCCTGGAAAGTTATGGCACGAGAAAGGGATATTTGTCGTGAGTTCACTGATGCCCAATTCATCCCTTGGGTGCCAGAGAATCGATGAGGTCAAAGATGATCTGACGCTGTGGATCATGGCTCCCAATCCAAATTCATGATTACAGTCTTTTGTAGAACCAACGGTCTCATTTCTAACAGATCTCGTGGACTATTTTACCTTCTCTGTACTATGGTTACTATTTCAGTTTGCGTTTGTGGTCAGTCCCTATATTTTGTCATTGTATGGAGATATTTGGTCAGCTCGTCCCTCACTTGTCACATGTCTAGTCGTCTCATCCCTGACTTATCCCGTGCTTGGTTGTTTTGTCATTGACTTGTTCCATGCTTGGTCGTCTCGTCCCTCTCTTATCCCGTATTTGGTTGTCTCGTCCCTCCCTTGTCTTATGTCTGGTCGTCCTATGTTTGATCGCCCCGTCCCTCACTTATCCCATGTTTGGTCGTCTCGTCCCTCACTTGTCCCGTGTTTGGTCGTCTCGTCCCTCACTTGTTCCGTGTTTGGTCGTCTCGTCCCTCACTTATGTATTTGGTCGCCTCGTCCCTCACTTATCCCATGTTTGGTCGTCTCGTCCCTCACTTGTCCCGTGTCTGGTCGTCTCGTCCCTCACTTGCCCGCGTGTTTGGTCGTCTCGTCCCTCACTTGTCCCGTGTCTGGTCGTCTCGTCCCTCACTTGCCCCCGTGTTTGGTCGTCTCGTTCCTCACTCATCCCATGTTTGGTCGCCTTGTCCCTCACTTATCCCATGTTTGTTCGCCTCGTCCCTCACTTATCCCATGTTTGTTCGTCTCGTCCCTCACTTGTCCCGTATGTGGTCATCTCGTTCCTCACTTGTCTAATTCAGTCGAAGCCTCAGATCGTTTTGATAAAAATAATTCCCTGTTTCCCTCGGAAGATATTACTCTCCGTAGTTGTGTGAATACGTGTTGCTATTCATCGTCTCTACATACAGTCCATAGGTATCCATACTTAATATTCTGCTGTTGTTGGGGAGGCATGGGTGCCTTTTCTGTGATGGACCGTAAAAAAATTACTCTGGGACAAACTGTAAAAAGCATTCTTCTCTTGTAATAGAAGTAAAATGAGAAATGTATCATTTTGAATTTGTAACTTTGTTTCAGTTTTTGTATAGTGTATACATATATATATATATATATATATATATATATATATATATATATATATATATATATATATATATATATATATATATATATATATATATATGTAGTGCACGGAGATACATTTTGGATTACTAAATTTTCAATCAGCATTATCTGCTGTTATGTATATTTATTTTGTATGCATATACCTATGCAAGAATTCATTTCATTTTACTGGAATATTATCTCACCTTTAATTGATATATTTCAATGAGGGCACAATTATTTTCATCAAATACAAAATTCAGATTTTTACTAATTGACATTTGCATATTTTACAACTCATCATCTTCACCATCACCACAGTTTGTTTTTGCCGTTGTTTTCATTATTATTATTATTATTATTATTATTATTATTATTATTATTATTATTATTATTATTATTATTATTATTATTATTATTATTATTATTATTATTATTATTATTATTATTATTATTATAATGATGATGATGATGATGCTACAATTTATATACATATATATATGTATATATACATCTGTATATATAGATGTATATATATACATATATATGCGTTTGTGTGTGTGTGTGTGTGTGTGCGCGAATTTACGTGCGTCGGTATCCGGAAGGAACCAGTTGCGCCAAAGCACCATCAATGAAACTTTATTATGCTACATCCTTCATGTCGACTAAGTTTCAATCAAAACTTTGTTCATTACCAAGTTATAAAAGAAGAATACGAAAAGTGCAGCTTCAAAAACGACAGAATATGTTACAAAAATTATTTTCTATGAACCGTGATCATGAGCGCCTTTCTTCATCAAGTTTCCCTGTAAGAGATTCTGAAATCTCCTGAAATTTCATCAGACGTCAGACTCTTGATCCTTGATTGCTGGAAAACAGTGGAGATCTTTGGCCTTTGAAAAGGCCTGAATTATTTGTCCTTGTAGGGGGGGATAGTGACATCAGTGCACCTCACGCGGTGCACTGTAAGCATTACTTAAGGCTTTTTGCAGCGTCCCTTCTGCCCCTGACTGCAGCCGCTTTCGTTTCTTTTACTGTACCTCCATTCATATTCTCTTTCTTCCATCTTGCTATCCACCCTCTCCTAACAATTGTTTCATAGTGCAACTGCTTTGAGGTTTTCCTCCTGTAACACCGTGAAACCTTTCTGCTCTCAAAATGCCTTTCAACGCTGAATGACCTCATAGGTTCCGGCGCTTGCCCTTTGGCCTAAATTCTGTATTCCATTCCATTCCGAATCATTTGCAGAAACCAAAGGACCACCTGCGTAATAGCTAAGGGATTCAGTCTATTGATGTATTTTGTTATGAAATCTGGAAAGGTGTTATTAATAAACTGACAGTTGAACTTACAAAATTCAAACTTAAGGTTTTGAATGATAGGTCGTTATTGAGTATTGGTTTTAGTTGTCTGTAAAAGAAAACTGCTGAGGTGGCTTTGTCCGTCCGTCCGCACTTTTCCTGTCCGCCCTCAGATCTCGAAAACTACTGAGGCTAGAGGGCTGCAAAGATCATCCACCCTGCAATCATCAACCATACCAGATTGCAGCCCTCTAGCCTCAGTAGATATTATTTTATTTAAGGTTAAAGTTACCCATCATCGTGCGTCTGACACCGCTATAGGTGCCAGCAACACAGGCCACTACCTGGCCGTGGCTGAGAGTTTCATACAGCATTATACGCTGTACAGAAAACCCGATTACGCCGAAGAAACTTCGACTCATTTTTACTTGTTTCTCATTTATTTTAGCTGGCGCGCCCTGAGCTGGGAATAGTTCTTATACACTAAAATAGTTTTAGAGTGCTTCATAAAGAGCGAAAAAGGCAATTGTAGGGATTAATTAAACTGTTTTTGTAAGCTATGCGTCTCCAGTTTTATATATAAAAATAATGTTCACATGTAGGCACTCACACGTGTGCATGACAGATGACAGAAGGATTGACCGATCAGTAAACAGTGGAATAACAGTACAGGTTTACACAATGTTTCTAGTGTTTACGAAACAATTATGTGCAACATTTTATAGTAACAAAAAGAAAGCTGCATGTAACATATACAGACTTAGTAAAGGCAAATCACAGATTCGATAAAGGCGTTGAGGATGTATGATGTAGAAAACGAGTTGTTAAGAGATTAAAAAATTCTTGTAAAGTTAGAGTAAGCGAAGCGTGTACTGGTACATTAGTATAAAGGAGAGTGACTGGTTTGGTATAAGAGTTAATCTCAGACTAGTGTGTAATATGTCTCCAAGGTTGCTTAATATCTTTTACAGATGGAGTGATAAGAAAAGTCAAAGAGCTAGGATTAGTTGAATGTTGTAAGTTGTGGGATGAAAAATTGATTCATAAATTAAATAAACAACAGCCAATGTTAAATATACAACAGCCAGTATTGCAGATTACATAGTGCTGATTAAGAGATAACGAAGAGAAACTGCAGAGACAAGTGAAAGAAACTGAAAGTGCCTGAAAGTGGGAAAGATGAGAGTAAGTGTAAGCAAGAGTAAGGTTGTGAAGTGAATCCAGGAATTTGGAGCAATGACTGTTGACTTGAATAGTGGAAAGAAGCAGCGTGATTCGTGTATGTATTTGGAATAAATATAAGATATGATGAAAGAAGAGATGAGTCACTGGTAGGTGAAGCAAGGAAGATAGCTGGGAATATGCACAACACTAGAATACTTGACATGGTTATGGAATAGAATTGCACTGAATATAGAATTTAGGCCAAAGGTCAAGCCACTGGGACCTTTGAGGTCATTCAATGCTAAAACGGAAAATGAAAGTAAAAGATTTGAAAGGTGTAACAGGAAGAAAACCTCACAGTTGCACTACGAATCAATTGTTAGGAGAGGGTGGAAAGTAAGATGGAAGAAGAGAATATGACTGGAGGTACAGTAAAAGGAATGAAAGTGGTTGCAGCTAGGGGCCGAAGGGCACGCTGCATAGAACCTTAAGTAATGACTTCACTACCCCCTTATGGGAGACATGGTTATGGAAGCCAAGGTGGTTAAATATTAGGTGATTTTTGAGCCAACCCTCCTTTATGTATGTGAAGTGTGGATGTTGAATGTGAAAAAAAAGCCAGTTGAAGATGACGAGATTGTCTGCTTAGTACATGTGAAGTAAGCAGCATTGATAGGGTGAGGAATGTGGAAATATGTAGGCAAAGCAGTAAAAAGAATATTAGCACAGATGAAAAGTAAGATAAAAATATTTTGAGATGGGTTTCCTTTAAAGTTCAAATAGTGAAATTGCTCGCAAGATATAGGTAAACAGTGCAATGTATGTTAGGTGATTCGACACGCTGCTGATGAGCTTCCTGTGTTGGTGTATGAAGCCGATGACATTTACAGATATTTTCTGCACAGGAAATTCATCCCTGAACCAGCAAGTTAAGTATGAATATGGCAGAAACCAGTGTAATTTTAGAGCCACTCCTAGTATGGGAAATAGTTAAAAAGTTTTATAATTCATATATATACGGTATATATATATATATATGTGTGTGTGTGTGTGTGTGTGTGTGTGTGCGCGTGTGTCGTGTCTGTGTGTGTACGTGTCGCGAATCTTTATGTATCTTTATACAATTACTGATCATTAGGGAGAGAGCGAGAGAGAGAGAGAAGAGGAGGGGGGGAGTTCTTCCACTGGTGAGATATGCCACACCGTCACCAAACCCAAAACTCAAAAGTGTAAATTTTTCCAAAAGGCGCATTTAAAAACAGACAATGAAGTGCAATGACTAAAAAACTCTCGCCCGAGTGATTCGGACGTAAGCCATTATGAACCTTGCGATGTCCCGTCATACGCGTAATTTTAACTCTTTCTTTATGCAGTCTGCAGGCGTCATTTTAACGATTCGCTATTAAAATGACACTAATAGGCCGGAGGGCCTTGCGCGGGGGCGCCCCTAGGGCCGATTTGCCTTGCGCGTCGTCGGGGACATTCTGGAATCCAGGAAAAACGCCTTCCAGATCTGCCACCGAGGGCCTCTGTTTCCATACGACGCCGGCGTTTGTATCTCAAGCAAAACGTGTCCCTAAACTGCAAGCACTGAAGAGACATATTGCTCTGGTCAGGGCGGCGGCGCGCGCCTCGCAAAAGACGGCCTTAATCGCCGGGGTCATAAATGTCATATTCGCGCGGCGACGCCAGTGGGGAACGCATGAGTGAAGATGCTGCCGGTTGTTAAATAGGTGAACAGCTCGTTAGCCGGATCACTGCTCATTAAAATTGTGCTAATTACACTTGGGTTGTTACGCAGGGCCTCCCGGGCCAATGAGACGGGACTCGAAATCCACTTAAAATACAAACCAAGAACCCCGTTTTAGCGGACGCCTCCTATCACTTTTTATACGGCCCTCTCTTCTTCATAAATGCAGAACCATTAGTTTCCATTTAGAGAAAAAATGGAGAGGAAAGATGGCTGCCCTGCTGTGTTTTTCTAAGATGGAGGCTTTTTGGTATTCGTATCTGATTTTCGTTTTGCCGTGGATGTCTCTGTTTCGATTCCTCTCAGGGTTAGAAGTTATATTAGTGATGTCCATGATTAGCTTTTGGCAGTCCTCTGAATAGCTTGTTACACCTTAGAATATCCCCTGGCCATAACGTTTGAGTATCATACCTATTTATGTAATAACAATTGTACGAAGTCTCCTTCAGTGCCTCAGGGCTGTCTGTGGAATACCCAAAGCACATCTCAGAATAGCTTTTGGTTGAATAGGTATTATAACGTCAAATTGCAGAATAGCTCTTGTTTTACACCGATGTTATTGATAAGTTAAATATATCTTAGTTTAACCAGACCACTGAGCTGATTAACAGCTCTCCTAGGGCTGGCCCGAAGGATTAGATTTATTTCCCGTGGCTAAGAACCAGTTGGTTACCTAGCAACAGGACCTACAGCTTCTTGTGGAATCCGAACCACATTATAGCGAGAAATGAATTTCTATCACCAGAAATAAATTCCTCTTATTCTTCATTGGTCGGTCGGAGGTTCGAACTCGCGGCCAGCAGAGTGCTAGCTGAGAACGGAACCCACTCGCCCAACCAGGAACTAATGCTGTTCAAAAAGAGCTAATGGGGCTTTGTTAAATCTGCTTCATCAGATCTGCTTGTATGTTATGTTATTTTTTTGTTATTCATACGGTCGTTAGAATCGCATACAGTGTGAGAAAACAATGTTTACAAGAACAAACATTAGTTTAAATTTATTACTAGATTTTATAGTACTTTTCAGAATAATGATCAGTGCAGCTTGTTATTGGTCTTGTTTGTAGAATGGCCGATAACCAAACTAAATATAGGTTTCGGTTATTGTTATTATTATTATTATTATTATTATTATTATTATTATTATTATTATTATTATTATTATTATTATTATCTCGCTTCTGATTTAGAAGGGGAATAAAGGGCAGTTCATAGACGTGCAACAGATATAGACCTCATTACAGTAGCTCCTAGAAAAAATTAGAAACCTGATTTGGAAAAATAACTTCCTCCTAAGTAAACTAAATAAAAAAAATACGCCCAGTGTCCATTTCGATTTCAGATATTTTGATTCAGTGCCCAGAGGCCGATGGCACGGGCAACATAGTGACCTTATCAAATGTACCCTGACAAGAGAAGAGAGTACATTATTATAAACAAGTAAAAAATGTGCCGAAGTTTCTTAGGCGCAATCGAGTTGTCTGTACAGCGTATAATGCTGTATGAGCTGAGGCCCATGAAACTTTCAGCCACGGCCCGGTGGTGGCCTGTCCTATTGCGCTGCCAGACGCACGATCAGGGTTAACTTTAACCTTAAATAAAATAAAAACTGCTGAGGCTAGAGGGCTGTTGTTTGTTGTTTGATGATTGGAGGGTTGATGATCAACTTCCCAAATTTGCAGCCCTCTAGCCCCAGTAATTTTTGCGATCTGAGGACGGACAGAAAAACTGCGGACGGACAGACGAAGCCATCTCAATAGTTTTCTTTTACAGAAAACTAAAATGAAGTCTGGGTTAACCTCAATATAAACTTTGTGTTTTGATGTCAGTTACTCTCAGCTGAAAAATGTGCTGTTTAGTTGTTTATTTTATTTATTTTTTTATCTTTTAGTGCAGTCTCCCTTTGTCTGTCCGTCCGCACTTTATTCTGTCCCCCTCAGATCTTAAAAACTAATGAGGCTAGAGGGCTGCAAATTTGTATGTTGATCATCCACCCTCCAATCATCAAACATAACAAATTCCAGCCCTCCAGCCTTAGTAGTTTTTATTTTATTTAAGGTTAAAGTTAGCCATAATCGTGCGTATGGCAAGGCCACCACCAGGCCGTGATTAAAGTTTCATGGGCCGCGGCTTATACAGCTTTATACCGAGACCACCGAAAGATAAATCTATTTTGGGTGGCCTTGATTATACGCTGTACGGAAAACTCGATTGCGACAGAGAAACTAAGGCACATTTTTTACTTGTATCTTGTGGCCTCCCATTTCTTGATTTGATTACTGGCGTTTGTTTTGCCAGTGTTTTAGTAATGTTCTTTAGTTCACTTGTCACGAGGTTTTAATCTTCTAGAGTCTAGACAAAGCTCATCGAAGTGTTCTGAGGTCAAGTCACAAGTTAGAAGCAAAAGCTGAATTAATTTGGCCGCAAAAGCCTTTCACCGATCACTGTCAAGAGAAACATATCGTGGTGATTTTTCACCCGATTATTATTTTAACTCTGTGATTTTGTCGAACTGTATATAATAATAATAATAATAATAATAATAATAATAATAATAATAATAATAATAATAATAATAATAATAATAAATCGCAGAATTTTACTAGACATTCTTTTCTAGCATTCTCTTGGTATAGCTACTGAAAATAAATGCGAAAAACACATGACCCTCGAGACAAAGTTAAAAAATTGAATTAATCGCAATTATTTTTGCATTATATATATAAATATATATACACATATATACATATATATTCATATAGATACATATACATATGCATATATATATGTGTGTGTGGGTGTGTGTATACTGTACAAGTGAACATCTATGCTACAACTTATAAGTAATCATTTTTCATGCATCTGCAAATCTATCTATTCCCAACGAGAGCCCGATTGATTAACCGTAATGCCATATACCCGGTTATTATAATCTCGCCGTTGCCATGGCGACGGAATGGAAGTTCGAAAGAATACCTTAACAACGTAACGAGTCTTCTCTCAAGTTTCCTCACCTTTTTCCCCCCTCATTCTTTCTCTCTCATGGCGCTGTTTAGTTATCTGCGGGGCTTTGTCTTGTTCTTTTAATTTGTTTTTGTTCGTCAGATGATGTTGTTTTATTTCCTAGAGTTACGCTTAGTTTTTTTTTTTTTTTCCTGCATTTCGTTTCATGCGGTAAAAACTAGTTTTTCTGGTTTATGTCTCGAAGTTGAACTAATTTATATGTTGTCGCGAATATATATGTGTGAATATATATGTGTATATATATATATATATATATATATATATATATATATATATATATATATATATATATATATATATATATATATAATTTATGTATATATATATATATATTATATATATAAATTTATATATATATTTATATATGTAATATATATATAATATAATTATATATATATGTATATATATACATACATATATATACATACATATATATACATATATTTTGTACATTTAAAACATTTGTCGCTGTTTCTTTATTTTAGGTAAGAAGTTGAAAATAAGAGTTCTTCTCTATCAGTTGGTAATAACTGTATTGATAATTTGGTGTATTTAAGGTTAACATTATTAATCATTTTCATTTTTTTTAATACTTACTTTGTTTTTAGTTCTTTTTGTTGTTCATTGGCAAAAAAGTAGTTTTCTGTTTTATTTTTCAAGGTTACCCTCTTAGTTTAAATCCTAATATTTTCTTTGTAATTCAAAAAACCTCCTTTCCTCTGTTTCTCTTCTATGTAAGAGTTTGTTATTTTGAATTTATTTATCTTTGCACTTTTTAATGCCTGAAAGCGGCAGGAGTTTTAATCATTTATTTGTTAGAGGTTAAGGCAATGTCTCGCTCCTTGCTTTTCCGTGCTTATTCTTTCTTATTTATTCATATGATCACTCGTTATTCTGTTTACAGGAGCGTTTTCATTTTAATTTATTAATAAATCAGTCTGATTTTTCATTTTGATTCTTATATTAGAACTGTGGAATCATCTTCTTCTTCTTCTTCTTCTTCTTCTTCTTCTTCTTCTTCTTCTTCTTCTTCTTTTAACGTGCAATTTTTCCCATTTATTGTATGGGGTAAGCACGATGCCTTCTTTGAAGGACTTTGATTTGGTTTTGGGGTAGACCGTAGTCTCGATCGGCTGCCCTGCCTGACATCGTTTAGACCCCGGTAGCGTACGTAAGTGTTACTAATGATAATTCAGCATATTTGAACGTTTTCGAGATTGTGAAATGGCGACAACGTGAACATTCTATGACTTTCAGCTTCTTAAAGTTGATAAGAAAATGGAAATGGACTGAAATGGTCTGGAATGAAAGGAGCGTAGAAATGATAGTAAGATTTACCCCGAGATTCTAATGAAAGTAGACACGAAAACTTTAATAAAATGTCCACGTAATTATTACTTGACATATAATCATGGCAATGTTTGTTGATGAAGCTTATCAATCAAAAAAGTATTCTCTCCGAGATGTATTGATTGAAAATGTCAGTGGTCAAGGATAGGGTTATGAGGTAATGCTGCTGAAAATTCTCACAGGAAAATATCAAGGAAATATCAGTGAATGTTGTTAAGGTAACAATAAGGCAAATACTCGAGAAAATACTTATTAAAATACTTTTGAAAAATTCATGAAAATGACCAAAAGCCTTGCGAGTGAAATTGCTGAAAAATATACCCACGAAAATGCTCGTTGACTTTCGTATGAAAATGCTCATGAAAATGCTTAGGAAAATGTTTGATGATACAGTTACGAGAGGAAAATTGTTTAAAGATCGAGAAGAATTCGGTAAAATTACAGATGCCAGTGTTTACTCCCAGACCACTGGATGAGACTGTTCCTCGCAGTCCATATGGAAACAAGACTCAGGAAATCGCCAAAGATTTCTATTGCATCTTGTGAAATATAACTTGAGGTTTTCACCGAAATGAGCGTTATTAATCCGGTGAAAGGAATTTGAAAGTATTAGGTGAAGGGTCGCTCAAGTCATTCTAAAGGAAAGTTATCTATACTCTCTCTCTCTCTCTCTCTCTCTCTCTCTCTCTCTCTATCTCTCTATATATATATATATATATATATATATATATATATATATATATATATATATATATATATATATATATATATATATATATATATATATATATATATATATATATATATATATATATATATATATATATATATATATATATATATATATATATATATATATATATATATATATATATGTGTGTGTGTGTGTGTATGTATACTGTATATATGTATATATATTTATGATACATATATTTTATATATAGGTATATAAATATATATATATAATTATATATATATATATATATATATATATATATATAAATATATATATAATATATATAACATATATATGTATGTATATATATATATATAACATAGCATGTATATCTCATTACTCGAACCTCATATCACTCTTCCTTTTGTAAATATCACACCAATTACTCTCTCTCTCTCTCTCTCTCTCTCTCTCTCTCTCTCTCTCTCTCTCTCTCTCTCTCTCTCTCTCCTCTCTCCGCGCACTTCTTTTCCCCTTTTTCCCCTCAGCCCAGGGTCATCGTCGTCTGTGTCCCCCTTCCGGCCGTAATTTATTTTTTGCTAACCATTTATTCAGCAATTCCATCTATTTCGGAATTTTCCCTTCGTCAGTTCAGCTTTGCTCATGTTTGCAAACATATTTTTCATGTTTTCGTGAATATTTGGGGGGTCGCCCCCCTCTTTTTTTTTTAAAGGGGTAGGGTTTTTTTTGCGTCTTCCGGGATGTTTTATATTTTCGAGAGTATTTTGTTTTTTTGTTTTTTTTTTCTATATTTTGGTATGATTTTGGAATTCATGAATATGTTTTCAGTAATATTTTTGTGGTCTCAGAAAAGTTTTTTTCTTTTGCGATACATTTCCTTTTAATATTTTAATCTCTTCAGGGAAGTATTTTCCTTGCTTGAAGTTTTTATGCAGGGATATTGCTTGTGTTTTTTTTCAGAATTTTTTTTTTACTGGTTTCTGAAGTTATTTTTTTCGGGAAAGAATTTCTTTTTTTGGTAATACTTTATGCTTACAGAAATTCTGATGCTTGCATTTGCCCAAGTTCGAATCCTCGGATGTAGGCTATTCCTAGGTATACTGAAGTCGATACCTTAGTTTAGACCGCTGACTGATTGTTTTTTATATATATTATACTTCTTTTATAAGAACCAATTGGTTACCTCTCAACGGGATAGCTTATGGAATATATATTATACCGAGAAATGAATTTATATACCAGAAATAAATATATATATATACGATATCGACCCATCCAATGAGGAATATATCGTATATATATATATATATATATATATATATATATATATATATATATATATATATATATGTGTGTGTGTGTGTGTAGATATATAAAATCATTGAATATCAGTAATCACTCAGGACTACTGCATTAATATTTTTGTGGCCCAGGCCTTCCGTTTTATGGCAGCTTTCTCTTTCTTTATGCTAATGTCGGCTACCCTTCTGTAAAAATTTACATTTATTACTTATCTCCTTTGCCATTATTTTTTATGCTTTTACTTTGTTTTTACTCCCACGCCCCCTCTCAGTATTGTTTCTATTTTAATAATTGTTATTTTTTTTTTTATTTATTATTCTTCACAAGATCTGGGAAGTTTTACAACTATCCGAATTTTTATTTTCTTTTTTCTAACAAACTCAAAGTACTTATTTCAGTGGCATGGACCCCGTCCTTGGCTTAGGTTACAACTAAATCAAAATCCGAGAACGCTGGTACTTACTGCTACATGGGCCTAGAAAAGTAAAGCAATAATGTCATAGATATTTTGCCTAGTAAATACCCATCGTACAGGTGCTCTGGCTTTTGATTGCCTATCGTGCTTCTCGGGTAAGCAAAGGGTCCCATAGTCGAGGTGGGCGTGAATTTCTTCTCGCCCTCTGGCTCTTTGTAGAAGGTAGGACGTGCTATAATTCTGTCCGGACGTTTAGCCTTGGTTCCTGTAGTCTTATGGTTACCGCTTTTGCAATCATCAGTCTTCGTTTTAGTATATTCTTGTCCGATTATTGTCGTTGCTTGTATCACAGCTGGTCTCCCGTCATGCAGTTCGGTGGAATGTTTAAAAATGGCTCCTTGTTGTCTTTGATGTTGCGGAAGCCTCCTCAGGGTAGTTGCAGTATGACCAATATAAGTGGCTTCGAGGGATAATGAGTCTTAGTGCGTGCAAACATATACACCAATCTGCTCTCATTCCTTTCTCCTTTACTGAGGTGATGTTCTTTTACATCACTAAGGCTGATATCAGGTTTTCCTGACAACATTTTATCAAGTCTGCAATCAAAGTTGCTGCGAAGTTACAGCTGGTAGAGTTACAAAGACTATTGGACAGAGAAGAACTGGTACAAAAATGGTGAACATTGACTTGTAAGAGAGAGTACAAAGATGGCGGACAGAGACTGCAGAAAGCTGATGGTCATACTTCCTGACTCACTACAAGATACAGTATTCTAGGAACTCAAAGAACAAATGGCTTGAGAACAGCTATTAACGAGAGTAGCCTGGGAGTCCCCTACATACTTTCCAAGTTCATTGTCCTTTTACACGAAAACTTACGTTCTTTCATTTTCTCTTTTTACCTTCATTTTTTTAATTAAACTTCTGTCACCTTCTAGATGAGTCTTACAGCTGTATTATTTTTCTCAAAAGGTCTGTAACCTCTGTCTACTTAACGGGGAATCGCATAAGCATATTAAGATTTCCATACAACGAAAATTTCGAGCGGTGTGAAAGAGAATATTTCATCTGATGGTATACGCAACTGTCTCTTCCGCGGAACTATGCGACTGCCAGACGTTCAAAAAAGCGTAAAATTAGCCTGTTAGTGGTATGTAGCGATGTAATTTCTATTGATATGTTATAATGAGGGAACATTTTTCAATTCAGAAAATATACTCCATCAGTTAATGCCTGATTACGCTCAGATGAGTTAGAAATGTATCATAGAAATTGTTCCTTCATATTCAGTGTTAGGGGTGAGAGAGAGAGAGAGAGAGAGAGAGAGAGAGAGAGAGAGAGAGAGAGAGAGAGAGAGAGAGAGAGAGAGTTAGAGGGGAATAGGCGTTGATGGGAGAGTTTTAAAGATAGGGTTGATGCCGTTTATGTGGAGTGGTGATTTAAATTGATTTTGCCTTTATTTTTCTTTTATCATTTCTTAGGCCTCTTATTTGGTCATTCGACTTGTTCATTTCTTATGTAATATACTTTGACTTTCTATCTATCTATCTTCTATCTATCTATCTATCTATATATATATATATATATATATATATATATATATATATATATATATATATATATATATATATATATATATATATATATATATATATATATATATATATATATATATATATATATATATATATATATATATATATATATATATATATACTATTTATCACATCACCGTGATTCATATACAATCAGAAAGCTACAAACGTCCTTTAATATCCAATTCACTCTATCGGAAGTAATATATTTTCATATTAGGGGAATTTTTAGGTGATAATAAGTCCACCGTCCCGTGGGATCGAACCAGCGACGGACGGGGTAGAGTGAATTGGATATTAAAGGACGTTTGTAGCTTTTCTGATATATATATATATATATATATATATATATATATATATATATATATATATATATATATATATATATATATATATATATATATATATATATTCCTCCCATCTTGTATTCTGTATGTTTCCCCCTCACATCTAGTGCACTTCCCTCCACCCCATTCCCCCTTTTCTTCCCCCCCTCCTCCCTCCCCACCCTCCCTCCCTCCCCTCCCCCCTCCCTCCTTCGCCTCTCGCTATTCATCATCATTTTTACCTATGGCGAGACGCATGTGGGCACTGAGAAACGCCGGGTAGTATTTCACTCAGGTTCTTTTCCCTCCGCCAGGAGTTTTTGAGCCACGCTCTGTGAGTCGCGGCTAATTTGGAGGCTGGTCTAAGTAGGCACTGTCCTGGGGGGCGCGGTGGGGTGGCGGTAGAGGAGGAATAGGAGGAGGAAGAGGAAGAAGAAGAGGAGGAGAGATTGTTCGCCTACCCTCGTTACTCTTTCGGAGGTCCACCACCACTTCCTATCCCCTACCCCCGTCCTCTTCTTTCTCTTTCTCCTGTTCCTTTTCCTCTTCCTCCTCTTCTTCCCCCTCCTCCTGCTCCTCCTCCTGCTCCTCCTCCTGCTCCTCCTCCTGCTCCTCCTCCTCCCCCATTCTTCTTCTTCTTCTTCTTCTTCTTCTTCTTCTTCTTCTTCTTCTTCTTCTTCTTCTTCTTCTTCCATTTTTCCTTCACAGTTACTCATCCTTCTTCTTCTCCTCACTCCCTTTCCAGCCTCCTCCTGTTCCTACGTCCTCTTCTTTTTTCCTTCCCTCCTTATCCTACCACAGCACTGTTCCTCCTCCTCCTCCTCCTCCTCCCTCCTCTTAGTTTTCCTTCAGAGCCCTTTCCAGCCTCCTCCTTTTCCTTCCTCCTCCTCCTCCTCTTTTCTCCTCCCCTCCTTTTCCTACCACAGCCCTGTTCCTCGTCCTCTTTCTCCTCCCTCCTTCTTCCTCCTCCTCCTCTCCCTCCTCCCCTCCTCATCAAGGCCTGCACCACTCGGCGGCTTTTGTTAGAGCAGCTTTGACAAAATACGACGACGACGATGCGGGTTGTTAGTTGTTTGTATTGACGGTCGGTTGGGTTCGATTACGAAAGTATGAGGAGGTTATTTCGACGGCCTGTCCTCCTCCTCCTCCTCCTCCTCCTCCTCCTCCCGCCGTGTCGCCTTTCGCTTTTGGCCCTGCCGGTTTGTCGGTCGGTCGGTCGGTCGGTCGGTCTGTCGGACGGTCGGTCGGTCTGTCGGACGGTCGGTCAGACGGTCGGCTAGTTGGACTTTCGGTCGGTTGGATTGTCGGTCGGTCTGACGGTCGGATTGTCGGTCGGTCGGTCTGTCGGACGGTCGGTCTGTCGGACGGTCGGTCAGACCGTCGGCTAGTTGGACTTTCGGTCGGTTGGATTGTCGGTCGGTCGGTCGGTCAGACGGTCGGCTTGTCGGTCGGACGGCCGGTTGGTCGGTAGGGCGGTCGGACCTCTTGTTAACTCGATAGATTTTGTGTTGTTTTGTTATATATATATAGATATATATATATATATATATATATATATATATATATATATATATATATATATATATATATATATATATATATATATATATATATATATATATATATATATATATATATATATATATATATATATATATATATATATATATATATATATATATATGTATATATATTATACATATATATATATATATATATATATATATATATATATATATATATATATATATATTTACATATGTATATATATATATATATATATATATATATATATATATATATATAATATATATATATTATATATATATATATATATATATGTTTGTATATATGTATATAAATATTTATATATATATATATATATATATATATATATATATATATATATATATATATATATATATATATATATATATATATATGTATATATGTATTTATACTGCTGAAGGAGTTTTTCACTTGAAGGGGATCATCAAGAAAAATCTTGCAATTTGCTTCTCGGAAGGTTTCTATTGTATTTTTTTAATGCAGAGTCAGTGGAACGAGAACTTAATACCCCTGTCTAACCAAGCGCTGATAGGAACAAAGAAAATGAGGACAAGCATAAAATGGAATGAGCCAGGAAGGAGGATACAAGTCGCCATTTTGCAAGATGGGAGAAGGAAACGGGGAAAACGTGAGTGGTCGTAAAATTCCATATCTTAGTAGCAGACATCACGAATAGGTCAACACTTCGTTTGGTGAGAGTGTTATTAATTTTCTCAAAGTAACTACGAGGTGTCTTGATGAGTGTGACAGTGCAATTAAGAAGACACTTATACATCTAATTTTTATTTTTGTATTCCGCTCTATAATGGGGCGTGTATGTGATAGAATGAAAATGAGGTTAAACGTATTTAGTAAATGATGTATTACTTAAGATCTCATCATTTTTAAAGGTAAAATGAAACAGTAAACGCCGCCATTATACTGAAGCAACTGTTTTTCCTTGCAAACATAAAGCTTACATCAAACACATTCTACAAAAGTCACGAAAACGGTGCTGCAAAGAGCCTCCGATTTCAGCTTGATATAACAGCCAAGGTCATTTGCAAGCAATGTTCGCTTATATTGCTCTTTCAGAGTTATGCAACGATGAATTCTTCCCAAACACTCGAACGTCTCGTCGTAGTTATTTTGATTCAAAACAGGCTCCTATTCTTGTTACAGTACTGGTGAAAAACAGTTCGTTTCGTAACTCAATCTTAGGTGGAATTTGCGCCTGGGGGCGGGGGGGCAAGTTGGTGGGCGGGACAGGATGTCTCGAAATAGTCTTAGCATTATTGACTTATTACCTGTTGACGTTTTGAAAAGGCCGTGGGCTAAATATTGAGATCGAGACTTACCGAGACATTCCCGAATCCGAGACTCAGATTATTTTTTGGACTGTTTCCATTATATTTCGTTCGAGGGGCTAAAAGATTGTCTGATTTCTGGAATCTAATAATTCATGTTCATTCTCACTTTTCTCAATGTGTTGTTTTATTTTAGGTGCCTTTTTCGCTGCATGAACTAACAGAGGCACCATGGGTTTTTCAGGAATTGGACCCCAGTTGCAAACGCCCCTCCTCCCCACCATCCGGGATCGATCTTAAGACTCAAAGGTGACACTCTTATCATACATGTGTATACACCTCTGTAATAAATAAGTCAGTGACACCCCTCACGCTAGTATGAAAATATAAGACGGATTTAACCAAATGAAATAACTGCCCTCTCTTTTTCTTGTATAATCTGGTTCAAGTCCTGAAACCCTTATGAAGAAATTAGGTCATCCAGTTAATGTTATTAACAAAATGTTTCGCAGTCTCTCCAGTCTGAATGAAACTCCTGTGGTCTGTCTTAATATCTTCAGGGCACCTCATGTGGTGCATTGTAGGCATCACTTAAGGTTCTTTGCAGCGTCCCTTCGGCCCCTAGCTGCAACCCCTTTCGTTCCTTTTACTGTACCTCCTTTCATATTCTCTTTGTTCCATCTTACTTTCCTCAGCCCTCTCCTAACAATTGATTCATAGTGCAACTGCGAGGTTTTCCTCCTGTTACAGCTTTCAAACCTTTTACCGTCAATTTCCGTTTCAGCGCTGAATGATCTCATAGGTCCCAGCGCTTGTCCTCTGGTCTAAATTCTATATTCAGTTCAGTTCAGTGAATATCTTCAAAATCTGTTATAAGTACTGTAAAATTAAACCCTCTGATAACACTGAGTCCGGCGGATGCACGATCATTAAAAACGAAAAAAAATTTGATCTGAAATAAGCACTGTGCGCGTGCTTTTCCGTTCTTAGGAAAGCATCTTGCCTGTATTCAAAGACTGTATATGACCCTTGATGCGAGACTAATTGGTGGCAATTATAAAAAAAAAAAACAGTTCATCAATAATAAATATTATGTCTAGGTCATCAATAATAAATATTTCCTCTTATGTCTAGGTCATCAATAATAAATATTTCCTCTTATGTCTAGGTCATCAATAATAAATATTTCCTCTTATGTCTAGGTCATCAATAATAAATATTTCCTCTTATGTCTAGGTCATCAATAATAAATATTTCCTCTTATGTCTAGGTCATCAATAATAAATATTTCCTCATGTCTAGGTCATCAATAATAAATATTTCCTCTTATGTCTAGGTCATCAATAATAAATATTTCCTCTTATGTCTAGGTCATCAGTAATAAATATTTCCTCTTATATCTAGGTCATCAATAATAAATATTTCCTCTTATGTCTAGGTCATCAATAATAAATATTTCCTCTTATGTCTAGGTCATCAATAATAAATATTTCCTCTTATGTCTAGGTCATCAGTAATAAATATTTCCTCTTATATCTAGGTCATCAATAATAAATATTTCCTCTTATGTCTAGGTCATCAATAATAAATATTTCCTCTTATGTCTAGGTCATCAGTAATAAATATTTCCTCTTATGTCTAGGTCATCAATAATAAATATTTCCTCTTATGTCTAGGTCATCAGTAATAAATATTTCCTCTTATATCTAGGTCATCAATAATAAATATATCCTCTTGTGTCTAGGTCATCAATAATAAATATTTCCTCTTATGTCTAGGTCATCAATAATAAATATTTCCTCTTATGTCTAGGTCATCAATAATAAATATTTCCTCTTATATCTAGGTCATCAATAATAAATATTTCCTCTTATGTCTAGGTCATCAATAATAAATATTTCCTCTTATGTCTAGGTCATCAATAATAAATATTTCCTCTTATGTCTAGGTCATCAATAATAAATATTTCCTTCAAGTGAACTAAAGAAGAGGAAAAAACATAATGGGGAAACAA
The DNA here is from genome assembly GCF_040412425.1 of Macrobrachium rosenbergii. Taxonomy (NCBI): domain Eukaryota; kingdom Metazoa; phylum Arthropoda; class Malacostraca; order Decapoda; family Palaemonidae; genus Macrobrachium; species Macrobrachium rosenbergii. Next base: position 40,854,256 of record NC_089763.1, on the reverse strand, counting down.
CCAAAAACCAAAGGAAGACAAAAGTAGAAACCGACGAAAACTAGCGAATGAATAAAAAACAACAAAGACACAAGAAAAAAAAAATGAATGACTGAAGACCCAACCAGCGTGAAAATCTCGACCCATCTTACGCCCTTTCTTTCTTTTTATTATCTTTTCTCCTCCTCCTCCTCCTCCTCCTCCTCCTCCTTCCCCTGCTCCTCCTCCTAGCCTTGTTATACGATTCCTCTACCAATTAAATACGGAATAAGCAGGAATAAGTGAGATTGGATTCGCCGGGAAGGGGATCAAAATGCCTCCCTCGGGGGATACCAACGTCTATTGCCGCCACTATTTATCTCCCGGGTGCCGCCCCCTTCCTCCTCCGCCTCCTCCTTCTCCTCCTGCTTCCACGGGCGGCGTGAAGTATGGGCGTGCGTGCGGGACGCCGTGGCCTTGATAGATTCAGACGGGTGACTCATTCAAGAGTTGATGAAATTATACGCCCGTCGATTGGGGTTTTATGGGTGAGCAGAGGGTGAGGTCTTGATGAGGAAGGATTCGATGACGGAGTCGGGTTGAATTGGTCTCGTTGGTGGGGTTGGATGAGGTGGTTTGGCTGATGGGGTTGGATTAAGGGGTTTGGGAGACGGGGTTGAATATGGAGGCTTGGAAGATTGGGTTGGATTAGGAGGCATGGAAGATGGAATCTGGATTAAGAGGTTTTGGCGATGGGTTTAGATAAGGAGGCTTGGAATATGGGGTTAGATGAGGATTTTTGGGTGATGGAGTTTGATGAGGTTTGGTGGACGGAGTTGGATTATTATAATCATGGGGTTCAAATAATGGGCTTCATTCAATGAACTCTGAGTGAGGACTTTTGGGCGATGGGGTTTGGGTGAGCTGGACGAGAAGGTTTTGGCCACTGGGATTGGATGAAAAGGAGCATGTGAGAGGTTGTACTTTTGGGTGGCAACACCGGGTCCAAGGAGTTTGGATTCCTTCAGGGTTTAGGTCTGAACGGTGTAATGGTTTATGTTTTATGTTTTTGGATGAAATGGAGGCTCTGGGAGCAGGAACGATAACAGAGTGGATTGGGAGATTTGAATGTGGTCTTTTGGGTGCCTCTTGTGACGTGGCTCTTAGAATTGTTTATCTTAAAGAGTGTATGCGTATGTCCACACTTGTATGTATGTGAGAGAGAGAGAGAGAGAGAGAGAGAGAGAGAGAGAGAGAGAGAGAGAGAGAGAGAGAGAGAGAGATTGTTTTCATTCGTGTTTTGGTATTATTAATATATATATATATATATATATATATATATATATATATATATATATATATATATATATATGTGTGTGTGTGTGTGTGTGTGTGTGTGTGTGTGTGTGTTTAAATAATGTTCTATTCTAACATTCATCAGCCTATTTGAAAAATCATCGAACATTCTAATAACATTAAAATTCAACATGTGTTGCTCACATTATTGTCTCCAGCCTGTTATGAACCACTGACGAGAAAAGCCAGACTTTTGGTGTTACACATACGGAGAATGTATAAGTCAATCTGATACTTTTCCGAACATTTTTTATTTGTAATAGAACCTGCTCTTTTTTATTTACTATTCGTTTAACGAAGAATGGAAGGATAATGCATACACATATTTATATTTCACGAACTTTTTTCTAGGTCAGTGTATACTGAATTAATCCCTTTACTTGAAAAAATACTATAAAGCAATTTCATAACGTACACTTGATCCAAACAAACTCCTCTTTATCTCTTCCCACAATGCTCTTCACCTATAAGTGCTTTCGTCACCTGCCTCACTGTCGCAGTTAGTGCTGAGGATGCATGCCATAGCAGTAAGTTGCTGCAACCTGTTAAAAGTTTTACTAGGCAAGTGAAATAAGTGAAGCGTGCCTTTGACTAGTAAAAGAGAAATAATCGGTTTAATGTAAAATTAGATCTGTGACGGGGATATGACCTCTCCGTGTGGATGCTAATTATTAATCTGAAAGGTTGACTGATGCAAGAAGCCAGGAGTAGTACAGTAGATATAGGTGTTTAGTTTTAGGATAAGAAAATGATTTGTCTAGTATTCTTGTCCCGACAGACATTCGCCGAATGTCTGTTGCTTTACAGATTGTACAGGGCGATAAGAGACTGCGAAGTGGAAGTACAGAAAGTAGTAGTGAAACGGTTTGGTACTGTTTGCACAGAATGCTGAGAGCAAGTGAAAGCTGGTGGAAATCAGGAAAATATGTAACTGATGATGATAGGATGAGAGAGGAGGCGAGTCACAATATGTATACAAAAATACATATACAAATATATATATGTATATATATGTATGTATTATATATATACTGTATATTATACATGTATATGTACTATATATATTTATATTTATATATTATATTATATATATATATATATATATATATATATATATATATATATATATATATATATATATATATATATATATATATATATATATATATATACTATATATATATATATATAATAAATAAAAAATTTCCATGACTGAAGGAATAGTCTACAATTTTCAGCAGAACAGTCAGGAAATTTAGGCACAATTTTCCCATGACTGAAAAAGTACAAAACATGAAATAGAAACCAGGAATTTATCACAACACTTTCCTAATGGCTGAATATAAAAGAAGCCCCAGTGGATACTTTAAAACACTGATTAACGATTTCAGAATAAGAAGGATAACACCGCAGTTCCTTCACACAAAAAAAAAAAGGTTGTAGAAAATATCCACCACGTAGCGCCGAAATGTCGGGGGAAAAAAAAAAACATATAATTCCGCTGCCGCAAACATTTCCATCGAGTAAGCATTTGGGTGGGAGGCAATTGCCGGATGCAGCATGCATATGGAAGGCTCAAATCAAAAGTTGCAAGCGCCTTTTTGATGCAATGGCTTATAGCCAGAGGTGATTGAGGTTTGCTGCGAATCAATTTCAGCAGTCATGCTTCTCAGTTTTAGTTTGGATTTTTTTTTTTTTGAGGATTTTAATTTTTTATTTTTGTGTGGATGCTCTTTTCTTTTTTTTTTCTTTTTATTCGTGTGCTGGTGTTCCCGTGACGTCTAGAACGAAGGTTATATCTGAGTAATTAAGTGATTTGTCAGTTATATTGTAGTTGCATTGTTGCGTGTCATATATTTGTGTAAGATTTAAATGTTAAAATTAGACTTCATTAACTATACGAGCAGTTTTGCACACAGAAAATACTTATGATTAAACAGAGTTTTATACAAAAAGATTAACTACGAACTGATTGAAGCAGTCACGTTCTCAGTTTTATTTTCATTGTGGGTGTGATGCATAACTTCTGTTTGGATCATTTCACATATTTTCTCAGTGCACATAATTATCTGTTATGATGAATTGGTGTCACACCCTCATTGGTCAATTGATTTAAAACCTTTTGAAAAGAGAGAATTTTGGTTTGCTGTAAGTCTGTTCCAGGCGTTATGTTTCTCATTTCTATTTTTTTTTTTTTTTTTTTTTTTGTAAAAGGGGAAGGTGTATCAAAAGTGGTGAGAGGTTATCAACGTCATTTTACCTTAACTAATATTGGAAGGCATCATTTTTCTACTGACTCTTTTGTCCGTAGATTTTGACGTTGAGGTTATTTAAATTTTCACTGAAACTCGCCGTATTTTTTCGAAGAATATTTGTTTATATATGAGACTGGCGTTACATCTTCAAAGGCCAGCGACTTCCCTTTTCCCTTCGTGATTGATCTTTGCTGCCAATCAATTTCCAATAAATTTCAGCAGTGACGTATTCAAGTCTTTTCGTATTTTTTAGTGTTTTAGTGTTTCAGTATATACTCTCCGATTTTTTTCTGGTAAAACTGTGTTAAAATAGTGTCGTCTCGTCGAAGATAATTGTTCCTTTGTGAGTTTTGAAGTCCTAACCATTACTTGTAAGTTTACAAGATCAACTAAGTGAATTCTCCGTGTGATTAAGAATACAGTTTGCTTTGGTAGTCTTACCGATCTCCGTCTCTCTACCATAAAACAGCGATGGAGATGCCATCTCTTTTCTTAACCTTCCAAAATATCTTTCGAATTATTTTTCGCTATCACGAGTCCAGTCCCCATTTCATTACCGAAATGACGCTACACAGAAAGTAACAAAGTCTTAAGTTTTGGACTGCACCGCCCCTCTTGAGACGGGTGAATGTGACTGATTTATTTTTTTAGATGGTTCTTCGTGTAATTGTGGACCACGTGACTTAGATTGCAATACAAAGAAAGAAAGACATTCCAAGTAGTACCCAGTTTCTGAACCCTTGGAAAATGAGAAGAGGAGAAGGGGATAGATGGAAAGATAGGAGGAGGAGGAGTAGGAGGGAGAGGAGAAAGAGGAGGAGGAGGAGGAGTAGGAGGGAGAGGAGAAAGAGAAGGAGGAGGAGGAGGAAGAAAAGGAGGAGAAGGAGAAAGAGGAGGAGGAGGAGGAGTAGGAGGGAGAGGAGAAAGAGAAGGAGGAGGAGGAGGAAGAAAAGGAGGAGAAGGAGAAGGAGAAGGAGGAGGAGGAGAAAAGGTGGGAGAAGCAGGTGGAGAAAGAGGTGGAGGGAAAAAGGAGAAACAGGAGGAGGAGAAGAAATAGGAGGAGGAGGAGGAGGAGGAGGATGGGGAGGCGAATAGTATATGAGAGATCGCATTTTGGAAGGAATTATGCAGCTCTTGGGTCCACTTTAAACTTCTGATGGATATCGGCCGTTAGGAATTCCAACCTCCTCACATTTTCAATAAGGGCAAATCGCAAAAA
>NC_089763.1:40839468-40844468 GCF_040412425.1 Macrobrachium rosenbergii | reverse complement strand
GGCCTTGATTATACACTGTGGCGGCTGTACAGAAAACTCGATTGCGCCGAAGAAACTTCGGCGCATTTTTTACTTGTTTTATCTCAGGCCCAACAAAAAATGATGGGTTAAGGAGGAGAGGTTTTAACCTCGAAGGGAAGACTATAACTCAGAAAAAATAAAAGCAAAAATGGGATATGAAAGTTTGGCAGCAGATGATATGAAATGGTCACTAAATAGTTTCAGCTTTGATTTTTTTTTTATTTGTTTATATACAGTAGGTGTTTTCCTTGTTTTGCTTTAGACATTTGTGCCTTAATAAAATCATTGACATCTTGCGTCTCCCCCTTAGAGGTCTCTAGCAAGCCTACGTTCCCACGAAAGATTTTAACATGAAACCAATACTCGGCCTAAAATTTAAAATTACAGGTAATTTTAACCAAAATGAATTTGCAATTTAAATATGAATCCAACTTTTAAACACAAATTTAACGATGCCTTGAGAGAGAGAGAGAGAGAGAGAGAGAGAGAGAGAGAAAGAAATATATTCTGTGGACGGTGAGGTATAAACGGGACGGATACCCGTAGTATTTGTAACGGACAGGGAAGAAGAAGAGAGACGAGGAGAGATACGCGGGAGAGGTAAAAGGTAAGGGGTTTGGTAGGGGGTTTAGACGATAGAGGGGTAGGGGGGAGGGACGGGACGGGGGTGGCAAATGGGGCTGTTTCAGTAGAAATGTCACTATCGACCTAAGGTGTTGATGAGTTTGACGAGTCTGTCATTAAAAAGCCATTAGGAATTTAATTACCCTTTGCAGGCCGAGGTAGCTTCGGGAGGGGGGAGGGAGGGAGCTGCCTCCCCCCGGGGTCCCTCCGTCCGAAGAGAAATCAAACGCATTTTTCATCGATCTTCTCAAAACTGGCTGTCAAATACCTCCAGACATGCTTTTGATAGATTCGGCGACAAATGCCCGTAAATTCAAACTCCTTTATTTTTCCGACAAACTTGTCTCCCTTTTTTTTCTATCTTAAAGAACGTGGCGTCTCGCGTTTCGAATGAGGGGGCGATGCAATAAAATCAGATAAAAAAAAAGTGAATTTCTAATTAAACGAGGAAAGGATAAGAAAGAAATTTATATAAGAATGCTTCTTCGGTGTTGTCTCTCTCTCTCTCTCTCTCTCTCTCTCTCTCTCTCTCTCTCTCTCTCTCTCTCTGGGGATGTTTTGACTTCGTTCTCTTTTAAGTAAATATTTCAGGAAAAAAAAATACAGGTAAGAAAAGGATTGAAGGATTTTTTTTTCAACCCAGCAGCGCTGTTTGTCGAACACGATAAGGGAAAACGGATTATTGGATTATCAGGTGATTTTCCCGTGAAATCTGTATTACCGGATTATCAATTAATGTTCCCATGAATGACATGTTGCTGGATTATCTGGTAGTTTTCTCACAAATGGTGTTTGTGGATTATTAGGCGATTTTCGCGTGAAGTTTTGTATTACCGGATTATCAATTAATTTTCCCATGAATGACGTGTTGCTGGATTATCCAGCAATTTTCTCACAAATGGTGTTTGTGGATTATCAGGTGATTTCCATGTGAAATTTGTACCGGAGTATCAGTTAATTTTCCCATGAATGACGAGTTGCTGGATTATATATTATTTTCTCACAAATGGTGTTTGTGGATTATAAGGTGATTTTCGCGTGGAGTTTTGTATCATTGGATTATCAATTAATTTTCTCATGAATGACTTTTAGCTGGATTGTCTAGTAATTTTCTTAAAAATGGTGCTTGTGGATTATAAGGTGATTTTTGCGTGGAGTTTTGTATTATTGGATTATCAATTAATTTTCCCATGAATGATTTGTTGCTGGATTATCTAGTAATATCCTCACAAATGGCGTTTGTGGATTATCAGGTGATTTTATCGTGAAGTCTGTGTTATCAGATTATCAGGTGATTTTCGCGTGAAGTTTGTATTATCGGATTATCAATTAATTTTCCCATGAATGACACGTTGCTGGATTATCTAGTAATTTTCTCACAAATGGCGTTTGTATATTATCAGGTGATTTTCGCGTAAGGTTTGTATTATTAGATTATCAATTCATTTTCCAGTGAAAATTGTGTTATTGAGTCATTATTGTCCCATGAATGTGTATTACCGGATTATCAATTAATTTTCCCATGAATGGCGTGTTCCTGGGTTATCTCGTAATTTTCTCATAAAAGGTGTTACCGGATTATCGAAAATTTTCTCGTGAATGATGTTATCGGATTACCCAGTAATTTTCGCGTTAACGATGTGTTGCCGGATTATCCAGTAATTTTCCCATGAATTGTGTGTTGCTGGATTATCCAGTAATTTTCCCATAAATGGTGATGCTGGATTATCCAGCAATTTTCCCATTAATGGTGTGTTGCCGGATTATCCAGTAATTTTCTCATTAATGGTGTGTTGCTGAATTATCCGGTAATTTACCCATAAATTGTGTATTGGTAGATTATCAATTTTCCCATGAATTATGTGTTGCTGGACTACCCAGTAATTTTTCCATGAAGGGTGCGTTAATGGATTACCCAGTAATTTCACATTAATGGTTTTATCTGATTATTCACCAGTTATCATAAGCAGTTTGTGACCAGATTATCTGATAATTTTCTCGTGATTAGTGTTTTATCGAACCATCCAATGACCTTCACAGTGATGATGCGTAATGAGATTATGCGTTATCGTTCACACTATGCTCTATCATATTACGCAGTGATTTTCGCATTGAATTTGCTATGTTTCTGGACTTTCCAGCAGAAGATAGTTTCCGGATTATCAGGGCATTTATCCGGATTATCAGGAAATGCCCCATAAAGGTTATTATTCAGGTTATCGGGTAATTTGGTATGAAGGTCGGTTACTAGATTATCAAGCAATTCATACAAAGTCAAGTTTCTTAAATAAGGAATTTTTATATAAAGATCTTGTCACTGTCAGATGTTCAAGCAATATCCATATTAAATCTGTCGAGTTATGTGATTATCAGGTAATTTCTAATCGTAGTTGGATTATTACCATAATAAAATTACATTCATTTCCAGCCAGTTCTTTCCCGATTGTGGTGGCGTTCCTCAAGGTTCTGACCTTCCCCCTGTGCTTTCCCCTCGGTTGATTCATGACTTTCTCCCGTTTATTTGTTTTCCTGTTCATGGTTTTGCATATTCCTTCACCCTCCATATACCTTCCTTCTTCACCTCACAGGTCTATTACTCTGAATGAGATTACATGGTCAAGTTTGAATCCAAGATGTTGTTGCAACCTATTTCTTGGTCTACTTTCCCTTCCAATTTTTAGTTTTCTGTAAAAAAAAAAAATATTGAGATAGCTTTGTCACTCCGTCCGCATTTTTTCTGTCCGCCCTCAGGTCTTAAAAATTGCTGAGGCTAGAGGGCTGCAAATTGGTATGTTGATCATTCACCCTCCAGTCATCAAACATGCCAAATTGCAGCCCTCAAGCCTCAGCAGTTTTTATTTTATTTAAGGTTAAATTTAGCTATGATCGTGCGTTTTGCAGCGCAGTAGGACAGGCCACCACCGGGCCGCTGCTCATACAGCATTATACGCTGTACAGAAAACTCGATTGCGCCGAAGAAACTTCGGCCCATTTTTTACTTGTTTAAAATTAGTTTTGATGAAAACTTCAATAAACCTCTACCGCTTAATACCATTCTTGATGTTCAGGTAGCTAAATCTACTTATAAACAAAAACTGCGCCGAGGGCTGTAATTTGGTATGTTTCATGATTGGAGGGTGGATGATCAACATACCAGTTTGCAGCCCTGTAGCCTCAGTAGTTTTTAAGATCTGAGGACGGAGAGAAAAAGTGCGGACGGGCAGTTAAAGCCATAACAATAGTTTTCTTTTACAGAAAACTTGTTCACAATGAGGTTTTTTATATTTTGTTATATGATTGTTATTATTACTCCATTGGTCTTATTAACTATTGATGCATATTACTGCAATGTTATGTTCGGTAATCATAGTTACAGCCATTGTAATAACGATTATTCTTACTACTGTGATTGCTGTTGCCTAACCGGTCATATCTACTATCATAAAACTGTTACTGCTATTACTATCATGATACTTCTCGTATTCCCCACAACAATAACCTCCATCGTAATAAAGATTTACACCACAGGCACACCATCGAATGTAGAAACCCGAGTACAAAAAAAAAAAAAGAGATAAAAAAAAAGAAATGCCATCAAAGAGGCCGAAATGAAAAAAACCCCAAAATCGAAATCTCTCGTCTTCCCTTCAACTTTTCATTTCCAGTCTATTTTTTTTCTCTTTTATTTTTTCGTCCATTGTTTTTTAATTTGGGCGTAATTCCTTTCGGGTCCTTGGACCGGGTCATGCGGTTTGGGGGGAAACTTGTCGATGGTGACTGTCGGCAGATCCTATATTGGAATGGATCGGTCAGTAGCTAAACTTGATTCAATTACGTCGTAATTGGACCAAAGCCGTCAAATTGGCAAGAATGAGAAATGCTGGGTCAGCGAATATCGAATTGGGGACAGGGAAAACGGCGAAAATGGCTCAAAATAAATTGGCCACTTTGGGGAAGGGAAAAAATTGGCTGGCGTTAAGACTTATGAGATTCCTCTCCTGAAATGACCCCCCGCCGCCTTCTCTGCTACCTCTGTTCCTCCTCCTCCTCCTCCTCCTACCTTTCTTCTTCCTCCTTCTCCCCCCTTTCTTCCTCCTTCCCCTCCCTTTCTTCCTCCTTCCCCTCCCTTTCTTCCTCCTTCCTCCCTTTCTTCCTCCTCCTCCTCCGTTTCTTCTTTCTCCTTCTTCCTTTCGTCGTCGTCGTCGTCGTCCTCCTCCTCCTCCTCCTCCTCCTCCTCCTCCTCCTCCTCCTCCTCCTCCTACCTTTCTTCCTCTTCCTACCTTTCTTCTTCCTCCTCCTCCCCCCTTTCTTTGTCCTTCTCCTCCCTTTCTTCTTCCTCCTCCTCCCTTCTTCCT
>NC_089763.1:40814468-40834468 GCF_040412425.1 Macrobrachium rosenbergii | reverse complement strand
GGAGGAGGAGGAGAAAGGAGAAGCTGATAGGATGTGAGGTAAATTACAAGAAAATCGAAGAAGGAGAATGTTGATAAAGGGAACGAAGAGCAAGAAGGCGGCGAAGGAAGAAAGCAAGAAAGGAAGAGGTGAAGAAGGAGAAGAGGGTGGAGGAGAAGGAGGAGGAGGAGGAGGAGGAGGAAGGCGAAGGCAGTAAGGCAAGACGGCAAACTGGAGTGAGTTAATCCTGGGGGTCTCGACCGACGGTAATGCCCGCTCGTCCATTCTCGCTAGTTCATTAGCCCAACCCTCAACACAACCGATAGAAACGGCCCTCCGGTCCGGAAAGGAACCAACAAATTTAGGGAGGGACGGGAGGATGGGGAGGAGGGAAGGGAGAGGTAGGAGGAGGAGGGAGAGAAAGTGGAAAGGAGGGAGAAGGAAGGAGTCTTGATAGCAGGGAAGGATTGGAATGGAAAGAAAAAGGAAGAGAATGTTAAATTTAGGGAGGGACGGGAGGAGGGAAAGGAGAGGGAGGATGGGGGGAGGGAAGGGAGAGGGAGGAGGGGAAGGAGGAGAAAGTGGAAAGGAGGGAGAAGGAAGCAGTTTTGATAGAAGGGAATGATGGGAATGGAAAGAAAAAGTAAGAGGATGTTAAATTTAGGGAGGGACGGGAGGATGGGGAGGAGGGAAGGGATAGGGAGGAGGGGAAGGAGGAGAAAGTGGAAAGGAAGGCGAAGGAAGGAGTCTTGATAGCAGGGAAGGATTGGAATGGAAAGAAAAAGGAAGAAGAGGTTGAATTTAGGGAGGATGGGAGGAGAGAAGGATTTGAGGGAGGAGGAAAAGTAGAGGCAGGAGGGGAAGGAGGAGAAAATGGAATGGAGGGAGAAGGAAGGAATCTGATAAAAAGGAAGAGAAGGAAAGGAAAAGGAAGAAGAGGTTAAATTTAGGGAGGGGCGATAAGATTAGGGATGAGAGGGGAGGGAAGGAGGAAAAGGAGAGGGAGGAGGAGAAGGAGGAGAAAGTGGAAAGGAGAGAGAGAAGGAAGGAGGTTGATAAAAAGGAAAAAAGGAGGAAAAGAAGGAATAGGTTGAATATAAGGACGGACGGTAGGACTGGGAAGAGAGGAGTAGAAGATGGTGAGGGGTAAGAGGAGGAGGAGGAGGAGGAGAAAGTGGAAAGGAGGGAAAATGAAGGAGTTTGATAACAAGGAATATAAAGAAAGGAAGAGGAATAAGATGTTGAATTTAGGGAGGAGAGGGTGAAGAAGAAATAGGATAGAGAAAAAGTATGCAAATAGAATGAACAGATAGACAGATGAATAATGAAGAGATTCAGAGAGGAAGATAAGAAAGAGAAAAGAAGGATAGTGGAGGAGTAGTAGAAAAACCATACATTCTGCGTTCTTCCTTTTATTTGAATGTTTGTATCAATTTCCAGTCTTCTCTTTGCCTCATTTTCTCCTCAGCCTTCAAAAAAAAAAAAAAAAAAACAGAAGTGAATTTTGTGAGGAGAAAGCTCAGCTGGAGGACGAGAAGTAAAGCTACTAATCTAAAGCTTTTGCTGTTTCCTCTCCGTTTTAACTTCTCTATCTATATATCTCTTCTACACCTTTTCTTAATCTTGGACTTTTGTATAATCTCTCTTTAACCTTTCTTTCGATTCCACTTTCCTGGTTCTAATATTTTTCTTCCTGCGCTGTCATATATCTGCAATTTTCTTTGTATTAGTAAGCTTTTCCTGTTTGGTTTCGTCATCTGTTCGTCGAGTAAAATACTTTGGGGTTTTACTGGATTTTTTTTTTCTTATTTCCTATCATTTCGTTTTCTGTTCCCTCCGTTTTTATCCTTCCATTCTCTTCTCTTTCCTTCTTGTCTCTCTGCCTCCAAACCCCGTTTTTCCTTTTATCATTTGTACCTACATTTCTTGGATTTTCTTCAGCTTTGAACACTTCTCGGATTTTCTGTTCTTTATTTTTCTGTTCCAGTTTTTTTATTATATATATATATATATATATATATATATATATATATATATATATATATATATATATATATATATATATATATATATATATATATATATATATATAATATATATACATATGTACAGTATATAAATATATATATACATATGTATATATATATATATATATATATATATATATATATATATATATATATATATATATATATATATATATATATATATATATATAAATATATATATGTATATATATATATATATATATATATATATATATATATATATATATATATATATATATATATATACGTTTATAAATGTACTCATACTGATGATTACTGAAACAACAATTTGAATCTGGTTTTTATAACCCACTTAGGGGTCCAGGTTCAGATTTCCGGTTGGTTTATTTAGATTAAGTTGAGGAAACTTTTGGAATGCAATTAGGGAAGCAGTAGATTGAATGCCTCTTTTGGCCTCCGACTTAAGTTCGTAAACTTTTTTTCCACCAAGAACTTGGGGAGGGGGGGGGAAGTGGGAGGGGAGGAAGGAAGGTATCTGTTCTTTGTAGACTGTGTCTGTGCTAATTTCCTTCCTTACCATCAGGTAGCAACCTATTTTGCATTAGTGGGTTTAAGTATCATTGTTTGTTCTGAGGAAGTTATGCTTTGGGTTCAGTTGACTTGTTTTTCATTTTTCTTGTTTGTTGCCGAGATTGTGTAAAAACCTTCGTGTGGATTTCTACTGAATTTTTCCCAAATGTGGACCTTGTGACTGGCCACAAGTGACCGCATTTTGGGAGAGGTATGAATGCAACTTCTGGGTAGAAAGCTCTTTTTGGGTGGTGGATAATTTAACCTTTGCGGGGGTTCGTTGTCTCCAAGGGCCGTTGTTTGTAATGAAGAGGCATTCAGTTTACATTCTAGCCCGGATTAAGTTAAATCGTAGCTTTTGCATACTCGTTATCATGGGAATTTTTATTAATTTTTTTATCTTAGAAAAACCTTGAGTTACAGAGTTGTTTTTAAAATTTTTTAGACGTTGTCCTCTTTTTTGACGGTCCTGGGACATAATTTTTAAATAGTGGTTGTACAATTCACATTTGAAATTTGTTTAAAACAATTAAATCATATTTTTTTTATATCTATAATTGCCATTATTTCTCGTTACATGCCACAGTTTTATATATTAAATTGTCGTATGTCACAGAAATATTTAAATACTTTTGGCTCATTCTTTTGTGGAGAGGAATTCTGTTACAAACTCTTTCTAAATAAGTTTCATTCCTGAATTACTCTTGTTAAAAATTACTTTAATTTCCTTGTGATGTAAAGCTTAAGTCTCTCTCCATTTAGTGTTACAGACTTGAATTAGAATTACTCATAAATTTGTACTGAAATTCACACTATCAGCTGTGCGTTAAATTCAAATTACATTTTAAATATGTTTAAAACAATTAAATGACGATTTTTTTATATATAATTGCCATTATTTCTCATTAAATGTCATAGTCTTAATGTATTAAATCATCGTATGTCACAGAAAGATTTAAATACTTTTGGCTCATTCTGTTGTGGAAAACAATTCTATTACAAACACCTTTTGAATTATTCTCATTCCTGAATTACTCTTGTTAAAAATTACTTTACTTTCCCTAAGTCTCTCTCTCCATTTAGTGATACGCACTTGAACGAAAATTACTCGAAAATTTCTACTGAAGTTCACACTATCAGCTGTGCTTTAAATGCTAATTGCAGTTACCTTTGAATTACTGTTGCTATCCATTACATCTGTACAGAATTAGCTAAACATTACTTCTAATTTATAAAGGTTTATCAGATATTCTCTATTGAAGCGAAATACACTATAGTTAAGTTATGACTGTGGTTAAGTATATCTCCTAGGCAAAACTTGCTGTTTCACTGTTTAAATGGGTTATGTGGCTAATTACATAACGTTAATCATTAATGAAGTGAATTACATTTGCTTTGCAGAAAAGGCCAATGTCAATCGTTACTGAGTTATTAAATTAATTATAAGCTTTTACATGTATATTTATATATATACATATATATATATATATATATATATATATATATATATATACTATATATTCTGTATATATATATATATATATATATATATATATATATATATATATATATGTATATATAAAGACAAAATCCACGAAGGAAAGAGAATCAACGGAGTGCTGCAAGGCCTTTCGACGTTAGTCCTTTCCTTCGTGGACTTTGTCTTTACTTATATATTCATCACGTTCCATATTTTCGTGATTCAGTTTACACACACACACACACACATATATATATATATATATATATATATATATATATATATATATATATATATATATATATATGTGTGTGTGTGTGTGTATAATATATATATATATATGTGTGTATATATACTGTACATATATATATATATATATATATATATATATATATATATATATATATATATATATATTATATATATATATATATATATATATATATATATATATATATATATATATATAATTCAATACCTCAAATTATGATATGGCCGTTCGAGAAGGTCCTTTTGTTTGAAGAATTTCTCGCATATCACAGAAAACAGGATAACAAATATTCCATAAGAAGAAACAAAAATGGAAGTAAAAATTAGAATTTCATTTATGATAACCCCTTTAATGGCAATAACATCGTCACCGAAACAGACGCACAACATCAAGCGAAAAAGCAACTTGAATCGAATGAACGACATAAACAAGAATTAAAACAAAAAAACTGGAAACTCTCCCTGGAACACACAACAAACACCGAACCAGATTAAACAGTCCGCTGCCACGGAAAAATGGAAAGGCCAAGATCACCATTTCATAGGCACAAATGGCCCGTACTTCCGACCACTTAATCTAGTTGCGTACAACCGCCACAAAATATTCCACAAGCGAAGAATGAAATAATCAACCGCTGGTCCCGTCCCCAGCCCCCCTTGCCAACCGGCGCGCCGGGCCGACCAACGCGACGCTGGAACTGACCAGGAACCAGGAGCGATGGTTCCCTGACCCGAACGGTCAGGTCAGGTCACGTTCCAGGGGCTAAGCAGTCGCTCGCTTGTACGGGAAATAGGTAGATGTTGTCCAGGAGTCGTGAGGTTGTCAGTTCTGAAGACACGTCAAGGAAATCCATAAAAATTTATATGTTTTTATAACTTAAGTGTTAAAAAAGTATATATATATCTGTATATGAATGGAGGGGAAAAGGTTTGGTAAGGTTTTATTGGAATATTTTTCGTGCTTTGTGCTAGAGAAACAGATAAATCTGTATATAAATGAAGGGAGGAAGAGTTTGGTGTGTTTATTTTTAAGAGTTGAGCGGTAGAAATAGATAAATCTGTATCTGTATATAGAGCAGGGGAAAAGTGGGGTCAATTCATATTGATATGTGTATAGCAGTTAATGTTAGAGAAATAGAAAAATCTGTATGAAAATGGAGGGTAAAAGTAGGGTTATATTGATGTGTAATGCAGGTAATGTTAGAAAATGGATAAATCTGCTTATGAATGAAGGGAAAAACGTTGGGTTAGGTTTTGCTGATATGTGATTAGCGCTTAATGTTAAAGAACACATAAATCTGCGTAGAAATAGAGGGGAAAAATGTCTATTTATCTTTTATGCGTGTAGTTGAAGAACATAATGCTATGGAAATAAAAACAAAAATCTCTCATAGAGAAAAAAGAAATACAATTTTGTAAAGTTCCATTGGTTTTTAGTTGAAATTTCAGGGCATCGGCTATGAAGATATGGAAAAGTTGTAAAGGAAATGCGAAATAAAAGTCGGCAAGTTTATCAAGATGTGGCTTTAAGACGTAATTTTAAAGGAAAGAAAATTGGCAGTAGAGATGTCACGGAAGTTAAAACCATAAGTAGCTGGTTAGCGATTATTAGTGATTTTGTACTTACGTAATGGATATGAAAATATTATGTAAAAAAAAATCGCTGGTTAATTAATTTTAAAAAAATCGGCCGGCTGATAAAGTTAGAGGAATTTATTTCTGGTGATAGAAATTCATTTCTCGGTATAATGTGGTTCGGATTCCTCAATAAGCTGTAGGTTCTTAGCCACGTAAAACAAGTCTAATCCTTAGGCCAGCCCTAGAGAGCTGTTAATCAGCCCAGTGGTCTGGTAAAACTAAGGTATACTCTTTAAAAGGTCATGGGAAAGATTTCAAGATCACATTTTTTAATGCCTGCAAAGCGCGACTCTTCGTTAAACTCTAAGCAAATGCTTAGCCATATTTTAGTTATACCCACATATCGTTTGTGACGCTTAATTTAGACCCTTATAGGATTCGAATAGAAACTATACAGGTATATATATATATATATATATATATATATATATATATATATATATATATATATGTATATATATATATATATATACATACATACATACATATATACCGTATATATATATGTATATATACACATTAAATCTGTCACGAGACTACTGGAGACACCTTTTGCCATACTGTTAAAAACACGAATAAAATTGTTATTCAACAAAATACCATCTTCATTTCAGAATACAGAAACCCAGATTCACAAAAACATTAAGAAATGCAGTAAACAAACTGGACCAGTTAATTAATTTTTTCAGGCTAAAAGAAAACATAATGAAAATATATATACATCAAGGACATTAATAAACAGCAATCTCACGCTAAGAAGACGAATGGAATAATGAAAAAATGACAAAAAATGGAAAGGAGAACCAGACCGCCCGACCCAGAATCCCCGATCGCAAGGCGGCCATAGCCAAAAGGCCTATTAAGTTTTCAGAGCGGCTGAATGTCAACATCCTCTCTCTTCAGGACGTGACGTCACAGCCACGTGACGTCACAGCCACGTCCCGCCGAGGTAGGGAAAGTTGATGATTAGACGCCATGAAATTTTAACGGAATGAAAGAACAGCCATCGAGGAAAAGGATTCGGCTGGGGATTTATTCAGTGGTTTTCTGTCGAGGGATTTCTCCTTTTTTTTTTTTTTTTTTTTTTTTTTGAGAATTTGTGGATTTGGGGAACGTTCGGATTTCATTTCGGATGTAGGCTACCATAGATTTGGAGAAATATTAATAATTACTGTTTAAGAAGGTCATAAGTAATAATCTTTATAAACCGGTAAATATAAATTACAGTAAGGATGATAATAATAATAATAATAATAATAATAATAATAATAATAATAATAATAATAATAATAATAACAAAACTAAATATAACTTTATAAACCGGTAAATATAATTTACAGTAAGGATATTAATTTATAAGAAGTTACTCCCAATAATAATAATAATAATAATAATAATAATAATAATAAGTATATCATCATAGGTACCATAAATACTACTACTGCAACTACTAATAGTTCTAAGTTTTGCTACTAATATCACAGTGGCTGCTGCTACTACTATTACTACCGTTATTATAATTATACTACTGTCATTACTGCCATCATACGTACTATTTTTTCTGCATGAATCTTAAATTAGGTTACCGCCATAATACATCCAACGGTAGGCATTAACTTTACTGTCAGTTTGGTAATTATTGCCTCATTACCCAAAACTATAACATCATTAAAGTTGACGGCGATAGATGGAGTGCAATTCGATATATCAATAGCAATAGGCGGTCAGACATTTTTTTTACGCAAAGCGCTCGCGCGCACTCATGCCACACACACGCACACACACACACACACACACACACACTAACGAAGTGAATGTCATGAAAAAAGAAATGTCACTGAACTGAGCAATTCGACGATTCGCTGATAATAAATAATGGTTCAGAAACCACGTTAACTAGTAGGTTTACTGGATTACCAGGTCACCGCCACAGCTGTCATAAAATCACATGCCAACTGACATTTAAAGAAGGATATATATGTTCCAAATTTCGCCTTTATTTCGATACAGAATTGACTGGCCCAGTGTAGTATTTACTGCTCATGGTCTACACACACCTCCTTGACTTCTCTTCACCAACACTCACCTGCATGAATGACCCTTTTTAGTCTTCTGTAAAAGAAAACTATTGTGCCGGCTTTGTCTGTCCGTCCGCACTGGTTCTGTCCGCCCTCAGATCTTTAAAACTTCTGGGGCTACAGGGCTGCAAATTGATATGTTGACCATCTACCCTCCAATCATGAAACATACCAAATTGCAACCCTCTAGCCACAGTAGTTTTATTTTATTTTAAGGTTAAAGTTAGCCATGATTGTTTTCTGGCAACAATTTAGGATAGGCCACCACCTGGCCGTGGTTAAAGTTTCATGAGCCGCGGCTCATACAACATTTTACCGAGACCACCGAAAGATAGATCTATTTTCGGTGGCATTGATTATACGCTGTACAGAAAACTCGATTGCGCCCAAGAAACTTCTTCGGCGCATTTTTTACTTATTTGGTGTAGACATTCTGGTCTGTGGAAACTTGCTGGTGATTTTATACGATGATGTTTGTTTGGTAGGAATCCTGGAATGTGATGATATTTGTTTGGTAGGAATCCTGGAATGTGATGATAAAACCACAACATACCGAGAGCATCCACTACAGCGCATACTTCCGCCAAGTGGTTGTGCGATTTATTGGTGCCTCTGGAAAACTAGACCACCGAATTTGATGAAATCCATCAGATATGTTCCTGAGGTGACGTCGCAGAGATGATAAACATTCAAGTGGAAAAAAGCTCTCGAGTCTAGACAGTCGACGTGGAAATAGAATTTCTCTCAAGAGTTAATGATATGAGAATGTCACTTAATGAATATATCTCATGAGAGTATAACAATCACAGCTAGAACCTAGATTGATGATAATAACAACACCAGCAATAATAAAACAACAACCACATAAATTATAAATCACTTAGGAATCAGGATGTTGCTGCACATCATTGGCACAAACATTTTGCAATTAATCAACCGTCCTCAGTTTATCACTTTTCAAGTGAAACTATTCGGCCCGTCACAACGCGGCGTTCTACAGTGAGAACGTCTGCGCTCAGAGAGAGAGAGAGAGAGAGAGAGAGAGAGAGAGAGAGAGAGAGAGAGAGAGAGAGAGATTTTGTAGGAGTTTGTTGGAATCAACGCAATGACTATAGTACTGATGCTGGGACCTGAAGAGAAATTCTATTATTTGTGTGAATCAACAATACAGCGAATACAGTCGTGATGCCGACGACACACACACACACAGAATTATTTTGACAAATGATACTGCAATAAGAATTTCAAGGAATTTGGTGATTTCGTGATGCTGAAACACACACACACACACACACACACACTCACACACACAGTGTTGAGTGGTAAAACTCTCTCTCTCTCTCTCTCTCTCTCTCTCTCTCTCTCTCTCTCTCTCTCTCTCTCTCTCTCTCTCTCTCTCGTAATAATTTTACCACTCAACAATGAAATATTACGAGAGAGAGAGAGAAAGTTTTACCATTCAACATTGAAATATTACGAGAGAGAGAGAGAGAGAGAGAGAGAGAGAGAGAGAGAGAGAGAGTTTTACCATTCAACATTGAAATATTACGAGAGAGAGAGAGAGAGAGAGAGAGAGAGAGAGAGAGAGAGAGAGAGAGAGATTCAATCTGTATATAGAACACTTCCTCTTTTTTCCAGCCTAACTTTTAATCAGTTTAAGATGCTCTCTCTCTCTCTCTCTCTCTCTCTCTCTCTCTGTATGTGGCCGCATGACAATTATGCGCATCGCGCTTGAGACTTTAATATTAGGCCGTGTCAGATGAATACTATTTATTCACGAATTTAACTTTGCTTACTGAAAGAAATTTTTATATATTCATAATTTGCCTAGCATTGAATCTGGTATTACGAATATTAATATTGATATAGATATAATGGTAATATAGATATTAATGATGATAATATCAAATAATAACGATAACAGCAATTGATAGCAACAGAAATAGCAATGGTATTTGTCATGATAACACTGGCGGAAAAAGTGCATCATATTAATAGCAACTCCATCGTAGTGGCAAACCAAATCCTTTGAAGTTCTTGTTGCATTATTATTTGTCAAAATAATCTCTCTCTCTCTCTCTCTCTCTCTCTCTCTCTCTCTCTTTCTGTGTGTGTGAGTGTGTGTGTTTGTGTTTATCAGTATCACGAAATCACCAAACCCTTTGAAATTCGTATTGCATTATTGTTTGTCAAAATAATTTCTCTCTCTCTCTCTCTCTCTCTCTCTCTCTCTCTCTCTCTCTCTCTCTCTCTCTCTCTGTGTGTGTGTGTGTGTGTGTGTGTTTACCAATATCACGAAATCACCAAACCCTTTGAAATTCTTGTTGCATTATTATTTGTCAAAATAATTCTCTCTCTCTCTCTCTCTCTCTCTCTCTCTCTCTCTCTCTCTCTCTCTCTCTCTCTCTGCTGCATCACGACTGCATTCACTGTATTGTTTCACGCAAATTATAAAATTTCTTTTAACATCCCAGCATCAGTACTATAGTCATTGCATTGATTCCAACAAACTCCTACAAAATCTCTCTCTCTCTCTCTCTCTCTCTCTCTCTCTCTCAGCATCAAAATCTTTGACGTGTTCCTTCAGAGATCGCTTTTCCGGGCCTTTGAAATAAAGGGTGTTGTTGGTGCCAGCGTCATCCTTGTAATAGGATTGATCTTCGGTCATCGATTTGAATCCCGCTTTTAATTAGACTTCAGTGGGGACAGGGATTTATGAATACATAGGAATTTACGACGTGGTACCTTTCTTTGATTTCATGCGCTGACACACACAGACATACACACACACATATAATATATAATATATAATATACATATATATATATATATATATATATATATATATATATATATATATATATATATATATATATATATATATATATATATATATATATATATAGTTCAGCGTACTTTCATTTTAGTTTTCTCTTCCTTTTCGCATGGTGTTCATTGATCATTTTATTTTTCTTGGACTTACTTCAATTTCCTTTGCATTTCTGCAAGGCACGTGCAATTCCCGACTCTGCTTCCCTCAATCCCTGCAATGATTTTCCTGCCAAGGTTCTGCCTCCGCTTTAATCCGTCATGTCTTTTGTCATTAGGTTTTTAATTACGTCTGCGACGTCTTCCATATTCTCCAGCAATCCCACCTTCGCCTCGTCTCTTTCCCTTTCTCTCTCTCTCTCTCTCTCTCTCTCTCTCTCTCTCTCTCTCTCTCTCTCTCTCCCCGCATTTCCCTCTTGCCCATTTATCTTTTCCTCGTTTCTCCTCTCCTCTCCTTTCCCCCACTTCCCTTGGACTCTTCCTCTCCCTCCTCCTCCTCCCCTCCTCTCCCCTAGACCCTCTGCAGCAGCTTCAGGAGTGCGATTCCCTTGCCTGTTTTAGCCCACGGAGGGGTCTTGCTGGCAGCCAAGTTAAGATTTTTAAGACGCGGGTTAATCAATATGTTGGTGGAAGCTGCGGTAATTGTGGCGGACCTGAATATTCATGAAGCTGCCGTAGCGTTTGGGGAGGGGGAGGCCAGGGGGATTGGGGTGGGTGGGGCGAGAGGGTTGGGAGGGGAGAAGGAAGAAGGAGGGAACGAGGAAAACCCCCTGCAGGAAAGGGACGCCTCAGAGGGAAACGAAAGGGGTTTCCAAACCGCCTTCCTTCGCCTGAAGTCGATGGCTGTGTTCGCTTGGCCCTAGACTAACCTCTCGGGTCGTCTTGTTTTGTTTTTCTTTTTCTTTTTTTTTCGTGCTGCATCTGTTGCCGGCTGCTGAGGGGTCAGTCTTCTAACCTACGTGTCGCTTGATAGTTTGGTTAACTTATCGGAGATGAACTTAACCGGAGATAGGTGGGAATAGAGCCTGTTGTGAATCAGGAGGTGTAAATTTAGCTAATATCAAAGAGAGAGACCAGATCCCAAAGGGGGTAACCTTGGCTGCTTCTAACACACGCAGACACACACACACATACACGCCCTCTTCCCCTTCCTCTTCTGTTCTTCCTCTTACTCCTCCCCATTCCTCCTTCCTCCTAACCTACCCGCCCATATACCACTCCTCTAACCCCCCTCCCCTCCCCCCATTGGCCCCATGATTTCGGCTCCAAGCTAGTTTAGTCTAAATGTTGAAGAGCATAGGAGCGTAAACGATGGACGCGAGCAAGACCATTTGAGCCACTTGAGTGCCCTGGTAATAGTTTATGAGTGTAAATCATGGTTTGCTTATTTGCCCTCTTTCGCCCTCTTATCTCTCTCTCTCTCTCTCTCTCTCTCTCTCTCTCTCTCTCTCTCTCTCATTTAAATGATTTAGTTTTCTGCGGAGGATCAAGGTTTTTGATGAACTTGTTTGTACTGTACAACATAGGAGTTAAATGTACTGATTTCTGATTCTCGGCCGCCTCTCTCTCTCTCTCTCTCTCTCTCTCTCTCTCTCTCTCTCTCTCTCTCACACACACTCTCACACACACACACACACACACACATATCACACACACAGCTAACTTGCATCTTATTACGGGTTAAAAATAAAAAGCATGATTCTGGTTGTGGCCCGTAACAAAAACAGGTAAGAGAGAGAGAGAGAGAGAGAGAGAGAGAGAGAGAATCAGAAATCGGTACATTTAATTCCTATGCTGTAGAAACCGAAATGATTTAAAATATCGTTAATACATTGAAAACCGAATCCTGTTCATATCAAAATTAAAGTACGTTGTGCTTGGTTAGTAGCTGTGTTGGTGACCACAATGTCAAGCCAGAGAGACAGTTAACTGTGACTATATGTGCGGCATAGGGCACTGGTCTAGCAACCGCATCCCAAAACGTAATGCTTAGAGAAGAAATCTGCAAACTTCGCTCAGTAATGAGACTTATGAATACAACAAACATAACTTAGTCTATGGGTGAGTGGATATCTGATTATCATTGCTGTTTATTTCATATCTGTAGCAATTTATACATATTTATCACTGATTTGTATTCGCTTTTTAGGTTTCTGTAAAAGAAAACTATTGTGTGGGCTTTGTCTGTCCGTCCGCACTTTTTCTGTCCGCCCTCAGATTTTAAAAACTCCTGAGGCTAGAGGGCTGCAAATTGGCATGTTGATCATCCACCATCCAATCATCAAACATACCAAATTGCAGCCCTCTAGCCTCAGTATTTTTTATATTATTTAAGGTTAAAGTTAACCATGATTGTGCATCTGGCAACAGTATAGACCAGGCCACCACCAGGGCCTGGCTGAACGTTTCATGGGCGCGGATCATACAGCATTATACCGAGACCACCGAAAGATAGATCTATTTTCGGTGGTCTTGATTATACGCTGTACAGAAAACTCGACTGCGCTGAAGAAACTTCGGCGCATTTTCTACTTTAAGGTTAAAGTTAGCCATGATCGTGCGTCTGGCACCGCAATAGGACATTCCACCACCGGGCCGTGG
This sequence comes from Macrobrachium rosenbergii, assembly GCF_040412425.1. Classification (NCBI taxonomy): domain Eukaryota; kingdom Metazoa; phylum Arthropoda; class Malacostraca; order Decapoda; family Palaemonidae; genus Macrobrachium; species Macrobrachium rosenbergii. Next base: position 40,821,014 of record NC_089763.1, on the reverse strand, counting down.
CTGAAAGTTTAATGGGCCGCGGCTCATACAGCATTTTACGTTTCTTCGGCGCATTTTTTGCCTATTATTCTTCGTTGCTTTTCTTCTTGGCCGTTGATTTTTGTATTATGATTTTCGCTCATTTTTTTTTTTTGTTCAGTCATTTAGTCTTGATGATAAAATATCCATTGCACAGGGAATTATTTCCTATTTTTCCTAATTCAGTTATTCAAGAACTTGTCTTTTGCGTTTTATAATCTTAATTTGCAGTTGATATCTCTGTTTATTTTATAATTTAAAAATTACAAGCTCCAGTTTGGAATAGGTTTTTGATTCTTCAATGGAATGAGCTGTAGTTTAATATCAAATAGCGAATGATGTTTTTATAATGTAGCTTCCAGTGTAATGCATCCCACACACACACACACACACACAACACACACATATATATATATATATATATACATATATATATATATATATATATATATATATATATATATATATATATATATATATATATATATATATATATATATATATATATATATATATATATATATATATATATATAATATATATATATATATATATATATATATATATATATATATATATATATATATATATCATATATGCATATGTATACATTTATATGCATATATATATATATATATATATATATATATATATATATATATATATATATATATATATATATATACTGTATATACTGTATATATATATATATATATATATATATATATATATATATATATATATATATATATGTTTGTGTGTGTGTTTGTGTGTGTAATTTATATAACAGCTATCCATTATTGACGGTTTGTGGCCACCTGTCACTGAACGATTATTGAACAGTGAGTTGCAACGAGCAGACAATACAATGGAAATTTAGAGGTATTCTCTTTGGCTGTAATAGCATAATAGCATAACACATGTAAAATATGAATTGGGAAAATTTTATATCAAATTGAAAATGATTATCTCCTATTTACTTAAGATAGCCTTTAAAAGCAAAACATAACATTAATAACAATACTTTAATCATTCTTTCCTACTTTTGAGGTATTTTGTAGAAAGGGACAAGATAACTAATAAGCTAACAACACTTTCCCACCCAAGTTCAAAGCAGCAGCCTACGACGCTGTCTGTGTTCTGTTCTCAGATTCGAATCCTTTTTTTTTTTTTTATTATTTTTCCACCCACCAATTGCTGTGACAATTTGCTGCATCAAGGATCAGTGTCTTCAGTTTTCCAGTGCTGATGAGGGTCTATAAATAATTCACTAGTGATCCCGTAGGTGGGTAGTGTCGTCAGTTCACCTGACGCGGTGCACTGTAGGCATTACTTAAGGTTCTTTGCAGCGTCCCTTCGGCCCCTAGCTGCAACCCCTTTCATTGATTTTACTGTACCTCCGTTCATAATCTCTTTCTGCCATTTTGCTATCCACCATCTCCTAATAGTTGTTTCATAGTGCAACTGCGAGATTTTCCTCCTGTTACAACTTTCAAACCTTTCTACTGTCAATATCCGTTTCATCGCTCAATGACCTCATAGTTCCCAGAGCTTGGCCTTTGACCTAAATTCTGTATTCCTTCCTTCCTTCCAATCCACTATTGAGGATAGGTGATTGTCTTTGGCGTTGTATTGACCTATGCATTATACTGAGATTGATAAGAAAGTTGGTTTTCAGTAACGATTGTTCTTACTCAATGTTTCATGTTACATCAAAAGTATCCGTATGATCTGAGCTGCTGAATGAGGTCAAGAAATTAGAACTATATAACCAGACTCAGGCGACAGAATAAGTTGGTGATTAGTTAATTAACAGTGGGGTATGTAAGAGTCATTTTGCCCTAAAATGGAAAACTGCAGTATCTGCAAAATTTTCGAAATTGAGATATGCCACCTACTGGGCTCCTGAAACACTAATGCACAAGTTACTGCAGTTTCAGAATGATTCTTCAATGCTTTCCACGAGTATTTAGGGGGTTCCATTTGCAGTATCTGCAAAATCAGTTGTAAGACGAGGGAGTATCTACTATTTTTCTCCATTTTGTATTTTTGCAGATACTGCAGTCTTTCATTTTAGGGCAGCATTGGTAGCGTAGCTTAATTTGTTAGCGCTTAATCTTCGTAATAGTTAAAAGAACTTTTCGTTTCATTATGTTTGTCTGTTTCCTATGAATATTGACACCCTTATTATAGATATGTAGCGATATAGAAAACCACAAGATATTGTTTACCCTCCATAGTTATAATTAATGGTATTAGATGAAATAAATGCGTAATAGCACAGGGACCTAGGGGCAAAAAAAAAAAAGTTAAGAACCGTTGACCTTATATACTCATGTCATATACAGTATATGCGGCACGCAGCGGTAAAGGAAATGATTAATGATTATATATATATATATATATATATATATATATATATATATATATATATATATATATATATATATGTACATATATTAAATGATTATATATATATATATATATGTATATATAATATATATACATATATATATAATATATATATACATTAATATATATATTTATATATATATATATATATATATATATATATATATATATATAAATGATTTTATATATATATATATATATATATATATATATATATATATATATATATATATATAATACTGTATATATATTATATACATATATATATATATATATATATATATATAAATGTGTGTGTCATGCAAATGTGTGTTTTTATATATATCTATATATATATATATATATATATATATATATATATATATATATATATATATATATATATATATATATATATATATATATATATATACATACATATGTGTATGCAATTCACACACACACTTGATGGATGCATCCATTCGCTTCACAAGAAGAAGAAAATTATTAAGAAAAACGGACACCTCAATTATTCTCCTTCGGAAGGCTACCGACGCGAGTTGCCAGCGATGAATTATTAGCAGTGTTTACATGCAGGCCATAACTCACACCTGTCCCAGAGACGATCTCGATCTCTATTTCCGCGTCGAATTCCTCGCCTGCTCCTTCCTTCAAGAGCCTCTGAACTGTGGCTCTGGGGAAATTCGTCTCTGAAATGGTCGAAAAAGTGGACGTTTGCGTTATTTATGGGCGCCCTGTCTAGTGCATTATGTTACTGGTTTGATCTATATCAAAGTTGAGCATTTGTAGAACATTTCGAGCTTGTAATTTTATTTTCAGTATGTCGTCTTCTACAGTTTAGTATCAAGCTCTTGTATCTTGAGAATTCGATGCTTTGGCGAATCTTGTTTCCTGTTTGTTATAGCAAAATTGTTTGAGGTTCTCAGCGGGATTAATTTTAACGTACATATATATATATATATATATATATATATATATATATATATATATATATATATATATATATATATATATATATATATATATATATATATACATATATATAATATATATTTATATATATACATATAATTGTGTATACATTTATACATATATATGTATATAAATTTCAAAATTTATAGTTATGAACCCACTAAGTAATAAGTAAATACATATGTATATATATCTGTATATATATATATATATATATATATATATATATTATATATTTATATATATAAATATGTATATACAAATATATACACATATGTATACACTTATTACTTAGTGGGTTCATTTGCCGTTGCCTCCCTACACGCAGGAAATAAAATAGTTGAATTAGAAGTACTAAAACATACAATAAAGACAATGTAGTTTCACCCACAGTTCCCCGTTTGGGGAGTTTATATGAAAGGTCCTCAATTAACATTATATTGAAATGAAGAATAACAATGCCTAATTGCCCTTTCGAAAACAAAATTATTTTTCCGACTATAATTGAATTATAGTATGCTTCAGTGACACGAGAGAGAGAGAGAGAGAGAGAGAGAGAGAGAGAGAGAGAGAGAGAGAGAGAGAGAGAGAGAGAGAGAGAGAGATTTCATTACTGTATTAAAAGTGTCCAAATATGAATGAAAGATATGTTACTATCACCTTATGAAAAGAAAAATACACACAACACACACACATAGATAAATACGATTTCATTATTTTCAAGTCTAAAAATTACATTATTTTGAAGAAAAGGTAGATTGCGTTGATAATACTTAAACCTTAAATAAAATAGATTGTAATAAACTTTATGTATTTTACAAATAAAATATGTAAAATTGCTTAGTTAACCCTTGAAAAGAGAAAGAATATTATTAGTAGATGTAATCAAAGAAACGTGGGAATCAGAGAGAGAGAGAGAGAGAGAGAGTGAGAATCAGGCTTTGGTGAGTCTTAGGACGAGCGAGAAAGTGAGAGAGAATGATAATGTTAGGGAGGAAGAAACATTCGATAAATGAAAATTTCATTTCCAGAATGGTTTTACAATTTTGAGACAAAAATACATTGTAATCTCTCTCTCTCTCTCTCTCTCTCTCTCTCTCTCTCTCTCTCTCTCTCTCTCTCTCTGTATATATGTGTGTATGCATTTATCAGCCTATCTCTAACATGTATATCAAGTTCGAGAGAGAGAGAGAGAGAGAGAGATTAAAAAAGACTTTAAAGAATGTATGTAAATTGAACACACGAACAGTCAAGTTGACGGTAATTGGGATTTCGAATACTCTGCAACTACAGACTCTAAGCCCTTTTCTGTAGGCAGTATTTGAGAGATATTTGGTTGATGAACGAAAAGTAAAAGCCGAGTTTAAAATCTATCCTGCCAGTTCCAGCACGAGAGAGAGAGAGAGAGAGAGAGTTGAAACACTCGCCTCGGAAATTTAACATCCGGTAGTTGCAATGAAAGGCATATCAAAGAAAACGCTCGGGTGTTTAGCAAAGGGGGTACTAATGTAAATTTATTGAGGCCCTCGATTGACGGCCCGAGTTGCAACGCTATTTGGTGAGGGATAGTGAGTGAAGCTGGTGCTGCTGCCGCTGCCCTGGGCCCTGGTGATTGATCATCCTTTAACGTTGCTTTTATTGCAGCAGTCATTTGCAGGCACAGGAAACCCGATTGAGGTTTGCAATGACGGAAATCCGTGCGGTGAAAATCGACTGCCATTTTCACCTCTCCCTTTTGCTCCCCCGGAGAATATCGTTTGCAAGAGGCGGTATTTGTTGCAAGGGCCGATGCATACTCATTGCTGCCGCCCGTTGCTATTCATTGAAAGTGGCCGTGCTAATTGCACGAATGGTTCTGGGTCTCCCAGGCGCCGTTTTATGAATTATTTGCCTTCCATTAAGCTTTACTTCTCTTGGGGGTCGTCCTGGCTTTAAAAAGGAGCGAAATTTTCGCTGCTATTTTTTTCTTCTGTTTGACTCCGTCTTTTTTTCCTCTCTCTCTCTCTCTCTCTCTCATATTTCTGGCTCAGAGAGAACGGAGACGGGGTGAAATGATCGTCGTTGGGGGTAAAATTATCATCATTAGTGTTGTATTTTGGATGTAAAGACAACACAGGTTGGGAAATGTTTTTTTTATTGAAGTTACGCCTTGGTAATCGTACTAGGGAAAAGGAAATGAAATTTTCACTTTGCTTCTGTGGTTTGTTATTTCAAGCGTCTTCTAATTAAGTTTACGATTTGATTTTGACAATGAGGAAATTAATTTGAAAAGAAGCTTTCATTCATTCTTTTTTAATCCAGTCTTTTTCATTCTGTCATATACTTATTGCAAAGAGAACTGAGATGGGAATACAATTCCCTTTATTTGAAATTTTTTTTTTTAAATTATAAAGATAAATAGAAATTTTAGAACTGTTCGTGTATTTCTGTGAATGAATCTCAAACAGTATTACTACACTGTACTGTAGGTACAAGAGTGATGGAAGAATAGCCAAAGAAGTTTGTGCACTCTAAGGCTGAGGAGAGATCACAGTTAATCAGGATCTATTGATTTTCTAAGACTTTCCCAGATTCTCTCTCAGATGACAATGATTTACAAAAACAGATTATCTCTCAACTGATAGTGATTTACCAAACAAGATTTTCTCTCAGCTGATAGTGATTTACCAAACCAGATTCTCTCTCAAATGACAGTGATTTACAAAACCAGATTCTCTCTCAACTGATAGTGATTTACAAAACCAGATTCTCCCTCAAATGACAATGATTTACAAAACCAGATTCCCTCTCAAATGACAGTGATTTACAAAACCAGATTCTCTATCAACTGTTAGTGATGTACAAAACCAGATCCTCTCTCAACTGATTGTGATTTACAAAACCAGATTCTCTCTCAACTGATAGTGATTTACAAAACTAGATTCTCTCTCAACTGATAGTGATTTACAAAAGCAGATTCTTTCTCAACTGATAGTGATTTACAAAACCAGATTCCCTCTCAACTGATAGTGATTTACAAAACCAGATTCTCACTGAAATGACAGTGATTTACAAAAACAGATTCCCACCCAGGACTCTTGCTTATTTCATTGAAGGATTATTTTCAACTGTTGTCATTCTTGCCACTGTTTATTTCCATCAGTG
>NC_089763.1:40766968-40809468 GCF_040412425.1 Macrobrachium rosenbergii | reverse complement strand
TATTGGGATAAACGTGTTGTTTAATGCGTATGATTTCGCTGGCTCATTTTAGCTCGACTGTGATACGGTTGGATCGGTTAAGTCTTCGCTATTTGTACCTTTTATTCATTTCTTTGGTTTATCAAATTAATAATCTCAGTAATGAACAGATACTTTATCAAAGTGCAATTGTAAAGTTGCATAATTTATGTATGTATTGTTCCAAATCTCAATTTATCTGTTAATGTTTTTAACAGTTTTTTCTTTGCATTGAGAAATTCAAAGGTTTCCTATCTCTCTCTCTCTCTCTCTCTCTCTCTCTCTCTCTCTCTCTCTCTCTCTCTCTCTCTCTCGTATAATGGATAAGGTTAGCATTATCTGCTCTCATCGGAATTACGAGGCTGAATTTCGGGATTTTTTTGCTGCCCCTTTGTTGAAACTGCTTGTGACTTTCAGCGCGGTATTTGCGTTTGCAGTTCTTTGAATCGCTTCACGAATTTCCATACAGACACACACACACACGTACGCGCGCGTATGTACACACATTTACACATTATATATATATATATATATATATATATATATATATATATATATATATATATATATATATATATATATATATATATATATATATGTTTATATATATATATATATATATATATATATATATATATATATATATATATATATATATACAGTATATATTATATATATATATATATATATATATATATATATATGTGTGTGTTTAGAATAAAAAATCACAGCGAACACTGTCACATTCATTTCATACCTTGGGTGTATAGCCCGGTGCAGAAGCTCTGTGAGCATCGGCTGCTTCATACATTATCACAAAGGCTCATCAACAGGTTGTCCGATTCCATTTTTTTCAGATTTAACTCCTTAATACCTGTTCGAGTTAATCCTTTGTGGGTTCACATTACAATTTAAAAATCACAGCTTTCATTTTCACTGATAAATTTCCTCTTGAATAAGTTCCTCGTTGGACGAGTCTGTAGGGTTCTCGGCTGCACATTATCACAAAGAGTTCATCAACAGGTTGAAGAATTAGAGGAATTTATTTTTTGACAGAAATATTTCTCGCTATAATGTGGTACCTGATTCCACAAGAAGTTAGGTCCCGTTGCTAGGTAACCAACAGTTCACGTAAAATAAGTCTAATCCTTTGGGCCAGCCCTAGGAGAGCTGTTAATCAGCTCAGTGGTCTTTTAAACTGATATACTTAACTTTTCCTCTTGAATACATTTGCTGTTAACTTTCTCCTGTTGCTGTGACTTTCAGATTCTGTTACCAGTTCATGCATTTTTTTTTCACTATCCATAGTTCTAAATCATCTACAAACATCAGTATGTCACATATACGTTATTCATAGCTTCTTTTCTGATTTCACAACTTTGCCTCTTCATCTACGGACTTTTCTTTTATTTCTGTCGTAACATCATCCAATAAGACATTAAACAGATTTGGAGTCGTAACAGACCCTTCACCCAGACCTACTGTTACACCAAATCAGTCACTTACCCTCCTACACTTCCATTGCATAAACTTAATTGCTCTTAACACTATTTCTCTGTCCCATACATACTCAGCACCCTCCACATTGCTTCACTATTGGTTTTATCATATACTTTTTCCAGGTGTGTGATTCAAACAGTTTTTTCACTTTACTTTTAAATAATTGCATAGCTGTTTTATAACAAAAGTTATTCCATGCACTCTCTTCCCTCTCAGAATCCACTGTTCTTATCCTATCAATCCATCTGTCATCTGTTTTATTTTCCCAGTCTGCTACTATACAATATCTTTGGAATATTTAGTAACATTATGCCCCTATAATTCTTACAGTTGCCAGCTATCACCTTCACTTCTATGCAGTCGAACAATTGTTCGTCAATCCCATTCCTCAGGAGCCTTTCCCACATCCAGACGTACTTTAAAAACCCTGGTCAGCCATTAATCTCTCAATCACCCCACCACTGCATCTCGTTTGCAATCTCGTCAGCCTCTAGCGTCTGTCCATTCCCCAGACTCTCAGTTATCCATATCCCAAGCATTTTTCAACTTGCCCTAAACATTTGCGAACAAGTGGCACCGAGCTCCGCCTCATTTCTATCTAATGCCAGAGGCCATCAACGGTCTGGAAGGCAACAGATCTTCAGATTATTCAGTCCATCGACTCAGGAGTGCATTCAGTCAAGAAGCTCTTGATCCATTGGGATCTTTTATTCAAATTCTTGCTCATTAACCTTTCTTTCTGCATTTAGTTCTTCGAAGAACAACTTGCTCCTCAAAGTTCTTTCGCACTTCTTCCCTGTTCATGTTAATATGTATATATATATATATATATATATATATATATATATATATATATATATATATATATATATATATATATATATATATATTATACACATATATATATATATATATATATATATATATAAAATATATATATATATATAAAGAGCCAATAAAGAAACCAAAATGTAGAAAGTAAATGCTACATTTCAGAGACCAACTGTCTCTCTCTTCAGGCAAGTAATATATATATATATATATATATATATATATATATATATATATATATATATATATATATATATATATATATATATATATATATATTCGCCCATAGTTTTTTCCAGTTTTTAGAGGCGTAGGATTTTGCTCTTTGCTGTCTTTTTTTTTTTTTTTTTTGTTACTGATTTTTTCGGTAATGGAATTTGACTGTCATCAATTCACTTTAACAAATATTCGTGCAGGTCAGCTGATGTTTGGTTTCTACAGGTCAATGAGCATTTGATCAAGTGACCCGATAGTTCTAGTTAGGTCAGTAATAGTTAAAATCCGGGTAACTGACAGTGGAAGTCATGCCAGTGACTATTTCTTAAAATCGACAGATGATTCAAGACAGGTCAGTTGACTTTCAATCAGCTAACGGTTCAAGGCAGATCAGTTAGCGTTTGGTCAGGTCAACAGATAAATAGCAAAGTTTACTTATGAATAGTTAAGTGACCTAAAAGTCAACAGTATTTACAAAAATGTTTATCCTGTAATCTTGTCTTTTATTTTAGACGAAATGTGAATTTTCACTTAAAAATTTTTTTTTTTTTTTCATTTTTCCCCTTAGTGCAGCTCTCACAGGTCGTAATGGAGAGGGACCAATTACCCTTCCATGAAAAATGAAAAGATTCCACTTTTATTTAATAGTAACGGGTTACCATAAACCAGAAGTAATTTCTCATGGTTATGTGAATGGATTTTGCTAGTTCTCTTTTCTCGACTTTTTTCTCTCCCCCAGTCAAACGCGCCCGGAACGTACGACACTATATATAACTCATTTTTAAACTTCTCATTTTAGTGTTTTTTCATCTATTGCTTTAATTTTTTTTCTTTATTTATCTGTTGTTGGCTAAAGGCTTTCGGAATAAAAGTGTCAGAAGTAGCAATAGGACCACGGGGGGAAAAGGAACAAAGACTATAAACTATGGGAACACAAACCCCAGGCAATGTAGGTGATGTACGATGCTCACCAAAACGCCCTTTGGCCTGATGGCTCCAATAATTCAGCTCCCAAGCACCCACTAGAGGTTGATGCACGCAGCAAACAAGGCGGCACTAACAAGCAGTAATGTAAACCTCAAACTAATCAAACTAATCACAGTTTGACCATAGATCTTGTCCAACGATCGCCAATAGTCGGGTCAAACTATTCTCGGAAATTCTCGCCCCGTGATGAAAGAGGCGTGTGGCAAGGGGGAAAGCGAAAGGGGGCGGGGCTTCGGTTATGTCTCATAACTCGCGGAATTGTTAGTCCTTGGAAATTTGGGATGGCGGGCTTTTCAATTCCAATCTATTTCATTGCAGTAACCTCGGTTTCAGGGATTTCCAGCCACCCCAGGCACCGCCATAACCTAAGTCACAATTAAGAGAGGGTTTCCCTCCGTGCGATACGCCAATGAGTTTTGCGAGAGCACACGATAGTGGTGGTGGTGGTGGGGGCATTTAGCTGTTGGTTCCCATGGACTGTGGTGTTACTATTATTATTATTATTACTATTATTATTGTTATTTATTGTTGATGTTCTAGTTAATGTTGTTTATCTTGTTTTTCAACTATTAACACCACTACTTAAGAGAGACAAGCATACGATCATTCTTGGTCATTGCTCAATGAAGGAGAAACCTTGTGCAAAATTAGGCCTACCTCAGCCTCTTATTTTCTTTTTAGTCTACGCAGAGCACAATCAACAGCACATCGACCTCCTCAGTAGGTACATTGGCTTCCGCCTTTTCCTTGCACGCATTCTCGCTCTTCCTATATATATATATATATATATAAATAAATTTCTGACTCACGTCGGGATCGAACCCAGGTCTCTCAGGTGGAAAGCAAGGGCGTTATTTACAAGTCTAAAAGAAGTTTGAGAGCAACTGCAAGGAATTACCTGGGCAAGCTAACTGCTTGCATACCAGCGAGTTTTCAACTTCCCGACTCAGCAATGACCCAATGGACAACATTTCATTCGAATTATCCCTTCTGAGTGAATAAGATAGAAATCATCAACACACAATCATGGAACAGAAATAAATTTCTGACTCACGTCGGGATCGAACCCAGGTCTCTCAGGTGGAAAGCAAGGGCGTTATCCACTCGGCCATACAAGTCTAAAAGAAGTTGGAACCTGAGAGCAACTGCACCCAAGGAATGAAATGTTGTCCATTGGGTCATTGCTGAGTCGGGAAGTTGGGGAAAACTCGCTGGTATGCAAGCAGTTAGCTTATAGTTGTTCTCAGGTTCCAACTTCTTTTAGACTTTATGGCCGAGTGGATAACGCCCTTGCTTTCCACCTGAGAGACCTGGGTTCGATCCCGATAGTCAGAAATTTATTTCTGTTATGATTGTGTGTTGATGATTTCTATATATATATATATATATATATATATATATATATATATATATATATATATATATATATATATATATATATATATATATATATCAAGACCCTTTCATTCTAATACATCAGCTATCCTCAGCATGGAATATCTAGGTCAACTTACCAGTAGGTATCGTATTTCTATGCATGACCATGCAACCGCAAAGTAACACTCCCTAGTCCGTCATTAAATGGAATCTGACCAGATATTGATAATTAATCTGTTGGAATCTAGAGTTATCATCCTTTTAATCTTTCTTCCCTTAGTCTGGCTCTTTCACATTGAGGAACCTCACTGGGAGCTTCAATCTCCACAATGTATAGGTGCTGATGTTGTACGTTACTGGTACATTATTGTTGAATATGTTGCTCGTAACTCAGATATGAAGAGATAATTTGACAATTCAGCAGAATTTAAGCAGAAGGTGAATAGTGCAGATTATATATATGTATGTATATATATAAAATATGAGTGTGTGTGTTTGTGCGTGCACATACGTATCATTTTATACTTATAGGTATAAATTATATGAAGACAGGTGTATCGAGTAAACAATGAAGCCATGATTTCATCATCCAAGAACATTCACTTCATTGTCCACTACAGCCATCCGTAATTTAAGATAGGGTCCCTACCTCCAACTTCCCATCCCGCCCCCCCACCCCGCCAACAACCCACCCTACCAGTGGGGCCCCAGAGGAAACACGGCGAAACGTGTAAGTCCAGTGTAACAGAGGGGTCGATAAGACTCCCCGAGGGCGTGCTCTTCGTTAATTCCTTCCCAGGTACAGCAGCGGAAGGACAAGTCCCTAAAGGAGTGCTAGGGGTCACTACCTGTACCTACTACAGGTAGGGAATAAGGAATTCATTCATAAGTCCTCTGAAGGGAGGGCTTCGAACTAAAGGGAGACGAGAAAACAAGTAAAAAATGCGCCGAAGTTCTTCGGCGCAATCAAGTTTTCTGTACAGCGTGTAATGCTGTATGAAACTCTCAGCCACGGTCCATGAAACCCTTATCCGCGGCTCATGGAACTTTCAGCCACGGCCCGATGGTGGCCTGTGTTGCTGGTATCTATAGCGGTGCCAGGCGCACGATTATGGCTAACTTTAACCTTGAATAAAATAAAAACTACTGAGGCTAGAGGGCTGCAATTTGGTATGGTTGATGATTGGAGGGTGGATGATCAAAATAACAGTTTGCAGCCCTCTAGCCTCAGTGGTTTTTAAGATCTGAGGGCGGACAGAAAAGTGCAGACGGACAGACTAAACCATCTCAATAGTTTTCTTTTACAAAAAAAACTAAAAAGTGGGAGGAGATTTTCGACCTGCACAGACATGGGAAGATCGTCAAGTTCTGGAAGTTAAGGAAGATAACTGAACTAATGGAAATAAGGATGATTTTCCTCTCAGCGGGAACCAGAGGAGGTCTTTTGAGTGGCAGGAATTAGAAAGAAAGAAAGAGAAGAGTCTTTGATGGTACAGCGATAAAGACCCCTGAACAACTGGATCTGAGAAAGATCTTTGGAGTGCAGAAAGAGCTAAAGATCCTGAAGCTACTGGACCTGATAAAGATCCGTGGGGCACAGGAAGTGATAAGGGCCTCAAGCTAGTGATCTGATAAGGATCTTTGGAGTGCAGAAAGTGGTAAAGATTTTCAAGCTGCTGGATCTGATAAAGATCTTTGGAGTGCAGAAAGTGGTAAAGATCTTCAAGCTGCTGAATCTGATAAAGATTTTTTGAGTGCAGAAAGTGATAAAGATCTTCAAGCTGCTGGATCTGATAAAGATCTTTGGAGTGCAGAAGTAATAAAGATCCTGAAGCTACTGGACTTGATAAAATCTTTGGAATGCAGGGGATGATCAAGATGATCAAGCTACTAGATCTGATAAAGATCCTGCAGCTACTGGATATGATAAAATCTTTGGAATGCAGGGGGTGATAAAGATCACCAAGCTACTAGATCTGATAAAGATCCTGAAGCTACTGGATTTGATAAAATCTTTGGAATGCAGGGGGTGATAGAGATCACCAAGCTACTAGATCTGATAAAGATCCTGAAGCTACTGGCTCTGATTAAGATCTTTGGAAGTGATAAAGATCCCGAAGTTAATAGCAGTGTCATCAACAAAGATAGGCTGATGAAATATGTAACAATTCATTTCGAGAGCTGGAAAATCTCTCTAGATGATATACTTCTAAAAAAAAAAAAATTAGTGTAGTATGCGTATTACTTGGGACTTATGTATTTTATGTATTTTTCGTATTTTTCCAGACCAAATAATCTCTAATTAATACTATGTAATTACATAAAAGCTTTTCTAAATATTTAGAAAAGCTTTTATGTAATTTCATAGTATTAATTAGAGATTATTTAGTCTGGAAAAATACGAAAATACATTAAATACATAAGTCCCAAGTAATACGCATACTATGAGGAATTAAAGTAATACTTTAAGATATTTAGATGAATCATATTTCTAAAAATTTATTTAAAAAAAGAGGTATTTAAAGAATATGGAAATCTCGGTGACTTTCTCAAGAAATAAATTAAGTACCCCTGTGCTTAACAAAGTACCTTTAAGAATGATTTACCCCCGCTTCCTTCCTTTGTAAAAAAAAAAAAAAGAAAAGAAAAGGAAAGCCCCAGGAAGGCCAAGGTCTATACCAACTACGGTCGGAGCACATTCCTTCGAGACCAGCTTCTGGAGGGGATGGGGAGGACTGGTAAGGGGATGGGGTTACTGGTAAGAGGGGAATGGGACTGGCTAGAGGGAGGGAGCTGACTAGGGAATAGGGGGGAAGGGAAGGGTGGTAGGGTATATGGTAGAGGGGAAAACTTCTTACCAGAGCCTTGGGGTGTGTGTTGAGGGTGTTGGGGAGGGGGTGGAGGGAAGGTGGAGGGGGGGGGGCAGAAAATGGCTCAATTTACCCGTAGAAAAAATGCCGGGGACAAGTCGACGTTCAAATTTGGCTTCCCAGGGCTAATTAAAACTTTGCCTAAATGTTTGCATGTTAGGGACGGTGCGGGGGGAGAAAAGTGAGCGATAGTTAAAAAAAAAAAGGGGGGGCGTGGGGAGGGGGAGGGGGTTAGGTCCTCCCGAAAAAATCTGGCTTGGGGTAAATGGGGTCGACGTAGTAGTGAGGGGAAACGAGGGGAGGGAAGAAAAAAAGGGAAGAAAGTAAGCAAAAAAGAAGGGAAGAAAGTAGGGTGTCTTCCTTAGAGTAATAATGAAACTCGCCGTTTAAGGGAAAAAAGTCACACACCCAAAGAAAAAAAAGGGAAAAAACTGAAGGGTGTTGTAATTTCTTTCCAGGGAAATCATGAATCTCTGGTGGCATATTAATGTTACTGTTGATTAAAGAAATTCAAGATTGCCTTTTTTTTATTGTACTTCCAAAAAATGAAATGGTTGTTGAGTTACCCATTTCTTTTATATTTTCAAATTAATTTTTATTCATACGTCTAGTTTACTCCCAAGATTCTTGGTAAATAACTTGACTCGTTTCGGCTTCTCTCATATGTATGCCTGAGCATTTTGAATAATAATAAATAATAATAATAATAATAATAATAATAATAATAATAATAATAATAATAATAATAATACGGAAATTCACAATACCTAGTTTATGAAAATTCTAACCCGATAAGCCAAGGGCAGTTATCTAGTCACGTGACCTAGCGAAACCTCTTCTGTTGTGCAGATTCTATAGTAACTCATTTTAAGTTCAGCTGCTGCTGTTTCATAGCCTGTAGGACTTTCTCTCAGAGACAGTTACATAATCCTTTACAATCTGTGTAAAAGGCCTTATTCTTTAATACTAAATCCGACATTACTCTTTTTCATTTAACCCAGCATGCGGCCCCAGCGCTTCCCTATTAATTATGTCATACACAGTATGTTAGACTTTGGTTTCATCTTCCCATATTAATTATTAGAGATTTGTCAACAGTAGAGTGAGTCGGCTCCTCGATCTGTGTAATGTTAACAGATGTATTCATGTGTCAGAAAATTTTGAATACAGATATTTCACATTTTTTCCCGAAGAAGACAATATCCAAGTAATATCACAGTTCACAAAATATTTTTTAAGAAAAAAAAATTTACAAAAGCATCGCTGAAGATTTTTTTTTTTAATAGTCCGTGTGTGTCTGAGCTTTTAGATCTGGATTGAATGATATATATTTCATGTACATAATTCATTTCCTATCGCTAACGTTTTTTTCCTCTTTTTTATTTCCAGTTTAAAAAAAGCCGCAGGTCTCCCCGGCGTCGATAATTTTGGCTACGGTGATACTCGCTGGACCTTTTCAGTAAGTCAGTAACTCATTTTTAATTGTATTTGGAAATATCTGTTTAGAGTTGGGTTATTCATACAAGGGAGGCATTCCAGGTTGGGTGCGTTAAGCGAACTTCTTACAGAAGAGAAACTGAAAATATGGAGATGATATGACAGATAAAAACGTATAGTGCAACTTTCTGTGCGTAGAACCCTAAATTAAAGATGCAAGTGGAGTAAAATTGAGGGGAGAGAGAGAGAGAGAGAGAGAGGTGGGTGATATCATTTATTTCTACAACGGTTCGTATTCTTGGCATGAACGCTCCACATTATCTTCTTGCCATAAATATTTTTATGTTTTCATGTAGTCTGTCGCCGAACCTGAATCACTTCCCTCTTGTTCTTTCTGTGTCTTTGTGTCTGTCTGTCTGTCTGTCTGTCTGTCTGTGTGCGTGCGCGCATGCGTATGTATTCTCTGAGTATGTTTCAACGTCATAATATATTTCGAACACGTTGCCTCATAATTTGCCTGTATGTAACCGATGGGTCCAAACGTGAGAATTTGGCAAGAAACCCCTTAGAAAAACCATACATTTGGTCTTGGTATTAGCATTCAAGCCATATTACGACCTAATGAGTTGACACCTGCTGGTAATGCGAATTACATTGCAATATCTTTATGTATTACAAATGGTCGTCCTTGTGGTGGTGTATTGCCGTCAGTGCACCTCACACGCGGTGCACTGTAGGCATTACTTAATGGTCTTTGCAGCGTTCCTTCGGCCCCTAGCTGCAACCCCCTTCATTCCTTTCACTGTGCCTCCTTTCATAGTCTTTCTTCCATCTTACTTTCCACCCTCTTCTAAAAGGTGTTTCATAGTGCGACTGCGAGCTCTTCTTCCTTTTACTCTCAATTTTCCTTTCAGCGCTGAATGACCTCCTAGGTCCCAGTGCTTGGCTTTTGCCCAAAATTGTATATTCTGTATAATCTACAAAGGGTCGTTTACCTTACACTCAGCTCTTGCTTGTATCTGGGCTTGAAACGGGCTGAGAAGACAATTAGTCGCTTTATCTTGGTTATTTCTGGAGAAACTTTAGTAGGACGCATTGCTGTGACTTGGCTTGTTTACAGGATGACAAAACCAAACCACGCCCTTATCCCACCCCTACCCCAATAGCAAGGTCCTTTCCCCCAAAAAAGTTACATTTTGATCTCTCCTGAATTCTAATAACTTATCAGTCCCGAGGCTTCCCTTTGGAAAAATTTGCGTAAAAATCCACTCTCATGACCTTTTGTGTAATCTTTAACAAACAAATACACAAACAAACATCAGATCGCAAAACATAACCTCTTAGTCAAAGCATAAAGAAAAATTTTTTGAATTATGTACAAAACTGAGACCTTTCGTGAGGAAGAATACGTAGGATTTGATGATAACTGAGAAATTGACGACAAACTGAATAATTCCATTTGCGAAAATGAGCAGGATTAAGTAACATTGGCACTTATGTTTTGGAAGTTTAGTGAAAAACTGAGATCAAACATGGCCGCTATTTTGTAAATTGCATAACCACCTAAAAGCTGCGCACTGAACATTTAAAAAGATAATGATTGATCAGTTATATGATTATATATATATATATATATATATATATATATATATATATATATATATATATATATATATATATATATATATATATATATATATATATATATATATAATATATATATATATATATATATATATATATATATATATATATATATATATATATATATATATATATATATATATATATATATATACGTGTGTGTTTGTGTATGTGTGCGTGTATGTACGCATGTATGGATGTATGTATGTGTATTTATTTTTCCTAACATATGCATGAAGTGGGAATGTAAATGAGGAACGATATATTTCCTATTTATCGTCCTTGATGAACACCGAACGTTACGCCAGCTGGTTTAAGATATCGAAATATTTTGTGTCAAATCCAAATCATTTAGGTCTTCTCTCTCTCTCTCTCTCTCTCTCTCTCTCTCTCTCTCTATGTGATTTTCTGATTCTTTCTCTTTCTCTATCTGCCTTTAATGTTTTTTGTTTTATGTGATTTTGTTGATTCTTTACAGAGAAGAAGAAATTTCTGTTATTTTCCTTTAATGTTTTTTTGTTGTAATGTGTTTTGTTAGAGAGGGAATTATATTCCACAAAGGAGAAGAAAGAATAAAAGATGTTAGAGAGAAAAGAGAAAAAACCTTTTGCAGAGTAGAGAGAGAAGAGAGTGAGAAATATTAGAGAGGAAAGAAAGGAAAACCTTTCAAGGTTAGAGAGTGATAGGAAAAAAAAAGGAAGACAAACAAAAAATATTCGAGAGGGAAGAGAGAAAAAATTTCAAAATATAGAGAAAAAATAAAAAGAGCAGACGAGAAAAAAAATTAGACAGGAAGTGGAAAAAACAGATTTGACAGAAAAAAAAAAACAGATAGATGAGAAAAAATAAAGAGAGACAGAGGAGAAAAAATACAGACAGACAGATAGACAGACAAGAAAATATAAAGACAGACAGATAGACAGACGAGAAAATAATAAAAACAGACAGACAGACAGACAGACAGACAGACAGACAGACAGACAGACAGACAGACAGACAGACAGACAGACAGACAGACAGACAGACAGACAGAACGCAACGCAACGCCTCAACCGATTTTTTCCTCCTCTTAAGACCCGAATTCCCGTCGGAAGTCGGTAGGAGCGACGTCCTTAAGACCGGGCGAAGGAAGCCGGGTGCTGTCCGTCCCCTCCCTCGGCAGGGGCGTTCTCATCCGACGAGGTATTTCGGGAAATTTTTACAACTTCATTAAGACTGCCCGGGGGAGTCAAATTTCTCAACTTTGTGTTTTTAATTAATCTCCTTACTCTTAATCACTCCAGCTCGGTAATTAGCAGCAGTTTCTAATCTCAGGATCTTCTTAATTAAAAATTGATTTAAAAATAGCGGAGATCACACCCAGGCTCCCTCCGCCGCCGTCGTCGTCGTCGTCTCTCTCTCTCTCTCTCTCTCTCTCTCTCTCTCTCTCTCTCACATTTGTTGTGATAAGGTGGATGAACTGTGTAAAATGAATCTCTCTCTCTCTCTCTCTCTCTCTCTCTCTCTCTCTCTCTCTCTCTCTCTCTCTCTCTCTCTCTTTTTCTATCTTATACATTTGTTATAGTAAGGTGGATGAGCTATACCAAATGAATCTCTCTCTCTCTCTCTCTCTCTCTCTCTCTCTCTCTCTCTCCTAATTATCTGTTACTCTGTTATCTTACTCTGTTTATTTTCATCTCATTTTCTGTCTCTCTCTCTCTCTCTCTCTCTCTCTCTCTCTCTCTCTCTCTCTCTCTCTCTCTCTCTCTCTCTCTCTCTCTCTCTCCTTCCGTCACAATTGCAACCTGAAAGAATATCATTCTTCTTCATTTTTGAGCTGGACGAATTAATAAGTCTCGAGGAAAAGCACCAGAGAGAGAGAGAGAGAGAGAGAGAGAGAGAGAGAGAGAGAGAGAGACTCCGGAGTTAATCCTCGCTGCCCTCTTGGGCCTGTGCAGAAAACATCAGCTGATTTATGCAAATGAGAAGTTCATACCGTAAGCTCTTGTTCCGTGGGGGGAGGAGAGGGATTGATAAGGGAAGGAGGGATGGTGGAGAGGAGGGGGGGAGGTTGGTAACTGGAATGAGAGAGGGAGAGGATAGGACTACTGTGGATGGAGGTTTGGAAACTACATTGAGTAAGCATATCATTCCGTATGATTAAATCTTGACTGTTTAGCAAGTAGGTCTATACGATCGACATTAGAATGGAAATGAGGCAACGGAAGATAGAGAGAGAGAGAGAGAGAGAGAGAGAGAAATAATGAAATTAAGTGGTAGAGGAGAAAGAGGATGAAATAAGAATATAAGAATGAATTTGAGGAATTCAAGAAGAGGAGGAAAAAATTAAGGTAAAAATAAATCAGTAGGTAAGTATGTTTCCTCGGTAGCTCACAAATGTGACAGCTTCCCTATGAAATGTGAAGCCCTATAGTAATCAGAAACATCCCACCTACCACATCATAACATCCATATACTGGAAGGAGTAACATCATCTGACATTCCACACATCAACTGGTCATAATTAGTTTGTTTCAAATAGGTTAGTCGTGTGTATATTTCCCTTTTTGTTGCGAAATATTCTCAATTTTAACTTCGTTTTTCGCCATGTATGCGTAACATTAACTTTGTTTGTTTTTTTTACCATATATGCGTAACATACACTTTCTCTTTCGTGAAAGATGCGTAAAGTACACTTTCCCTTTTGGGGAAATATCTGTGATGTACACATTCTCTTTCGCGAAATATGCGTTATTTCTACCTACTCTTTAGCGAGATGTGAGGAATATACACTTTCTTTTCAACAAAATATGCGTAATTCACACTTTCTCTTTCGAAATATGCTTATTATAAGTTTTCTCTTTCGCGAAATATGCGTGATATACACTTTCTCTTTGCGAAATGAGTAGTGTACACTTCCTCTTTCGCAAAATATGCCCTTTCTCTTTCCTGAAATATGCGAAATGTTCTCCTTCGCGAAATATGAGTAATGTACACTTTCTCTGGCGAAATTGCGTAGCATACAAAAGCCCTTTCGCGAAACATACAATGTGCACTTTTTTCTTTCGCGAGACATGCGTAATGTACACTTTCTCTTTCGCGAGACATGCGTCATGTACACTTTTCTCTTTCGCGAGACATGCGTCATTTACACTTTTCTCTCTCGCGAGACATGCGTCATTTACACTTTTCTCTCTGGCGAGACATGCGTCATGTACACTTTTCTCTTTCGCGAGACATGCGTCATGTACACTTTTCTCTTTCGCGAGACATGCGTCATGTGCACTTTTCTCTTTCGCGAGACATGGGTCATGTACACTTTTCTCTTTCATGAGACATGTGTCATGTACACTTTTCTCTTTCATGAGACATGCGTAATGTGCACTTTTCTCTTCGCGAGACATGCGTAATGTACACTTTTCTCTTTCGCGAGACATGCGTCATGTGCACTTTTCTCTTTCGCGAGACATGCGTCATGTACACTTTTCTCTTTCGCGAGACATGCGTCATGTACACTTTTCTCTTTCGCGAGACATGCGTCATGTACACTTTTCTCTTTCGCGAGACATACGTAATGTACACTCTTTCGCGAAGTATGTGTAATTCTTACTCTCGTTTTCAGGTCTCGTCATTTCCTGAAATTTTCAAAAGGCTTAGGAAACAAATCGATTAAATATAACTAAACGATTTGAAATTCTTCTCAACACATAATTTCTCTCTCTCTCTCTCTCTCTCTCTCTCTCTCTCTCTCTCTCTCTCTCTCTGTAAATTATACAAAAATTCAAAAGTGCGAGGGAAAATGACCCTAGCACACCCGACTTGAATTATAACTGTTCTGTGAAACTTGACAGCAATAAAAAGTAGTTTATTTTCTGTAATTAAGGAACGTCACTCGGCTGAAATTTGGAGTTAGCGCCCCTTAGAGTTTGTTCCCGTTTCACGTTCGTTTTTTGTTCTGTAACTCTCCAAGGCTGTGCGTTCTTATTTACATACATACATACTGTACATGCATACATACATATGCATATGTATATGTTTATATATATATGTATATATACGGATGTGTATATACATATGTAGGCTATGTATATCGCCTTTTCATTCCAAGTGGCAGGAGATTGTTAGCTATTATTATTATTATTATTATTATTATTATTATTATTATTATTATTATTATTATTATTATTATTATCGCTGTTGTTACTGTCGTCTTATGGTCATTGAATTTATATGGGATATCGCCCTAAATATCATTATAATTATAACTGCCACACTCAATGTGGAGTTGCATCGTTAAAAATTCTTATTCTTTTTATTTTTATATATTATTTCGTATATTTAGCTTGAATCACTATTAGCAACTGATAATATGTAGATTCGTAATGAACAACGCAAAGCGACCATGTTCGGAGAGAAAGTAAGTTCCAATGCGCCACTGATGTAACAACGGCCCCGGAACTAAAAACTTAAAAACGTCATAGAATTATCAAAATTCTTCTCTAGAAAAACAACAATGGATTATCATATGGTTTCATCCTTGTGAATTTGTTAGTTTAGAAAATTACCTTATCTGATAATAAATATCCTGAAAAATAAATAAGATTATGGAATATTCCTTAGTAGTTATTGTATTCTGTTGTAGTTAATTTAATTGCTGTGTTGTGGTCGTGGTTGGTTTATTCCTGGAATTCATCCTATTTTTTGAGCAGAACTTTCAGTGACTGGGAATTTGTCATATTTACGTTGTGGATGTTGATGTCACTATTCACTATTCAAAAGCCTTAAAACGGGACGTTGACTGTGTATCAGTTTCCACAACGGCAGAAAATAAAATCAATCAATTAATAAAAAAGATATAATCTTTTTTTATATATTACCGGCTCGGATGTTATACCTAGTTCCTTTATTTGTGACTTTATTGTGGTATGGTGGCTAGTGTCGTGACATCCCGCTCAGGTGTGGCGGGTTCGCGTCTCCCTCCAGGGCGATGAAAAATCCTTGCTCTGTACCTTGATCAGTTACTACTCCAGTGTGGGGACTGCGGTGGGAGGTTGAAACCAACATTCTTTGGAAGCTTGAATTTCAGGTCAATGGCCCCCTTGTTGTCCTTGTTCCATGTGAATAGGTTGCATCCATCTATTAATAATAATAATAATAATAATAATAATAATAATAATAATAATAATAATAATTGTTGGTTGCTGTTCCTCCTCTTTTTTTTACCCAACCGCAACTGAATTCTGTCTTTAATAATAATAGTAATAATAATAATAATTTTCTTTATTCAACTCAGAGTAACATACAGAGATAAAAAGAAAATTAAAAAATACAGTAAACAAAATTAAGATAACGAGGGATAAGTTATAATAATAAGCGGCTGCAACTAAACAAGAGCTTAATGGAATAATAATAATAATAATTATTATTATTATTATTATTATTATTATTATTACAAAGAAAATATTCATTTCATATTAGCATACGTACAAGCTAGAGTTCGGAGCAAAAGTTAATTTCATCATAAGGTAAACGAGAGAAGAAAAATTGCCCGAGTTAATAAAAGGCGAGTGGATGACCTATAGCCACCAGCCTTCCCTCCCGGGGAAATAAAATGCAGCTGACTCCGTACGGAACACGTACAGGAGTTCATCGGAACATGACACAGTTTTTTCGTCAACGTGCCTTCGCGGGAACTTTAATCTTCTGCTACGTATGTGCTTCAGAATCGCCACCAAAAATAGATCTATCTTTCGGTGGTCTGGGTATAATGCTGTATGAGCCGCGGCCCGTGAAACTTTAACCACCGCCGGTGGTGGCCTATCTTATATCGCTGCCAGAAGCACGATTATGGCTAACTTTAACCTTAAATAAAATAAAAACTACTGAGGGTAGAGGGCTGCAATTTGGTATGTTTAATGATTTGGGGGTGGATGATAAATATACCAATTTGCAGCCCTCTAGCCTCAGTAGTTTTTAAGATCTGAGGGCGGACAGAAAAAGTGCGGACGGACAGACAAAAAAGCCGGCACAATCGTTTTCTTTTCCTAAAATAGATAAGCTAATCACCGTACTTTAATCATATTGGCCGAATTCGACGAAGGCAATTCTGCTAAGGGAAAACTTAGTCGGCACCGGAGACAAAAATGAAAAAAAAAAAACAAGTAAATCACCATACTTTAATGATATTGGCGAATTCGACGAACGCATTTCTGTCGAGGGGAAAACTTGGATCGACACCGGAGGCCAGACCAAAATTTGATAAATGAATGAATAAATAAATCACCATACTTGAATCATATTGGTCGAATTGGTCGCAAGCAATTCTGCCAAGGGGTAAACGTCCGTCGACACTGGAGATAAAAACAAATATAGATAAATGAATGAACACATAAATAAGTAAATTGCCATAATTTAATCTTATTGGTCGAATTCGACGACAGCAATTCTACCGAATGGAAAACTTAGTCGACACCGGAGGCAAAAACAAAAATAGATAAATAAATAGATCAGTCACCAAGCTTAAGTCATATTAATCGCATTCGACCGAAGCAATTTTGACAATGGAAAACTTAGTCGACACTAGGAGCAAAAATAAAAATAGATAAGTAAATCACCACCCTTTAATTTTATTGGTCGAATACGACTATGGAAAACTTAGTCGACACTAGGAGTAAAAATAAAAATAGATAAGTAAATCACCACCCTTTAATTTTATTGGTCGAATACGACTATGGAAAACTTAGTCGACACTAGGAGCAAAAATAAAAATAGATAAGTAAATCACCACCCTTTAATTTTATTGGTCGAATACGACGAAGGCAATGCTGCCGAGGGGAAAACTTTAATCGACGCTGGAGGCAAAAATAAAAATAGATAAATAAGTTGGTAAAGAAATCACCGTACTTTAATCTCATTGGTCGAATACGACGAAAGTGGCTCTGGCGAGGAGAAAACTTGCTCGACCCTGAAGGCAAAATCAAATAAAAAAATAAATAGATAAAATGATAAATAAATCACCACACTTGATCATATTTTCCAAATTCGACGAAATCAATTCAATCGACGGGGAAGTCTTTAATCGACCCCGAAGGCAAAAACAAAAGTAGATGAATAAGTAAGTAAATCACCTCACTTTAATCTTATTGGTCGAATACGACCTAGGCAATGCTGCCGAGGGGGAAAACTGTAGTCGACAGCGGAGGCAAAAATAGATAAATAAGTTACATATTTTAATCAGATTTATAAATAAATATATACAGTAAATAAATAAACCACCATACTTTAATCATACCGGCCGAATTCGACGAAGGCAATTCTGTCGAGGGGAAAACCGTAGTCGACACCCAAGGCATAAATAGTAAATAATAAATGAATAAGTATTAGCCACACTAAAATCACGTCGACTGAATCCGACGAACGCAAAGCAATCGATGGGCTAAGATGTCTACTCTCCGGGGGCGCAAAACACTTATACATCCACACAAACATACACACAACAAAAAAATGCAAGTTGGTGAAAAGCGATCAAAAAGGCAGGTGTGGGGAGGGCTGGCTTGACAGGTTGGTGAAAGCTGGCAACTGGGGAGGACGCGGCACGTACCCGTAATGGGCTCGCCAAAAACAGATGACGATCGCGCGACGCCCTGCTGAGTTTTGTGACAGCGGCCTGACGAGGTAACAAATTTGAGGCCGCTACGAGAAATTCTCCCATGCAGTCATTTTACCCTCTCTCTCTCTCTCTCTCTCTCTCTCTCTCTCTCTCTCTCTCTCTCTCTCTCTCTCTCTCAGCTATTATTTCTCTCATTCCTCTGTGCGATTATTAACCAGTCGAACTTGGTAGCTGAGAGTTTGTTGTGATTTTTTGGAGTGGTTCTTTGTAATAATTTCTGTGTGTGTGTGCTGTTGTTATTGATTCTAGTAAAAAAAATAAATTAGCTGAGAGTTTGTTGTGATTTTTTGCAGTGGTTCTTTGTAATAATTTCTCTCTTCTCTCTCTCTCTCTCTCTCTCTCTCTCTCTCTCTCTCTCTCTCTCTCTCTCTCTCTCTCTCTGTTGTTATTGATTCTAGTAAAAATAAATTAGCTGAGAGTTTGTTGTGATTTTTTGCAGTGGTTCTTTATAACAATTTCTCTCTCTCTCTCTCTCTCTCTCTCTCTCTCTCTCTCTCTCTCTCTCTCTCTCTGCTATTTTTATTGATTCCAGTAAAAAAATAAATTAGCTGAGAGTTTGTTGTGAATTTTTGCATTGGTTCTTTGTAATAATTTCTCTCTCTCTCTCTCTCTCTCTCTCTCTCTCTCTCTCTCTCTCTCTCTCTCTCTCTCTCTCTCTCTCTCTCTCTCTCTCTCTCTCTCTGCTGTTGTTATTGATTCAAGTAAAAAAATAAATTAGCTGAGAGTTTGTTGTGATTTTTTGCAGTGGTTCTTTGTAATAATTTCTCTCTCTCTCTCTCTCTCTCTCTCTCTCTCTCTCTCTCTCTCTCTCTCTCTCTCTGCTGTTGTTATTGATTCTAGTAAAAAAATTAAATTAGCTGAGAGTTTGTTATGATTTTTTGCAGTGGTTCTTTGTAATAATGATTCAAGTAAAAAAATAAATTAGCTGAGAGTTTGTTGTGATTTTTTGCAGTGGTTCTTTGTAATAATTTCTCTCTCTCTCTCTCTCTCTCTCTCTCTCTCTCTCTCTCTCTCTCTCTCTCTCTCTCTCTCTCTCTCTCTCTCTCTGTGCTGTTGTTATTGATTCTAGTAAAGAAACTAAATAACTTACGTGAGGAATAAACCCTACCAACTTGTTTACTGTTACTTTAAGGTAGGTTGAGGAATCCGCTTTTTTCCTCGGCTGCCGTAGAACCGGAATTGATCCACAAGGACTTCTGATACCATACGTATTTACCTTAATTCAGAGAGTCGTTCCAGAATGGTTTACTTTTTTGGTAAACGCCAACCTGACAGGGTTTTATTTTTGTTTTCCTTTAGGTTTAAAGACAATGAGGTAGAACACTTATGCATTTTTAACGAAAAATTGAAATAGCAGTTCATTTTCAGAAATGGATCGTTACATCCCTGCGATGTAAATCTATTTTTCACGGGATTATTGTGGCTGCTATTGCAACTATTGCTATTCAACATGTGAGTCATTACAATTGTCAGTGCTGTATTTTATTACTATTATATCATCATTATCAGCACTGGTTTCTCTTGCAGTCATTCTCCATATTATATGGACAAATTTTTTTTCATTGACGTTACATCTTTAGATTTCTGAAAAGAAAACTATTGTGCCGGCTTCGTTTGTCCGTCAGCACTTTTTTCTGTCGGCACTTTTTCTGTCAGCCCTCAGCTCTTTATAACTACTGAAGCTAGAGGGCTGCAAATTGGTATGTTGATCATCCACCCTTCAATCATCAAACATACCAAGTTGCTTCCTTCTACCCTCAGTAGTTTTTATTTTTATTTAAGGTTAAATTTAGCCTTAACCGTGCGTCTGGCAACGATAAAGGCCAGGCCACCATCGGGCCATGGTTAAAGTTTCATGGGCCGCAGTTCGTACAGCATTATACCGAGACTGCTGAAAGATAGATCTGTTTTTGGTGGCCTTAATTATACGCTGTACAGAAAACTAAAACCGCGATGAAGAAACTTCGACGCATTTTTTAGTTGTTTAGTTTCATATTAATCCTCATATCCAAAGTTACAACCACCAATGTGATTTCTCTTATAATTTTCAGAGTTGGCGGAATTATTTCCACAAAAATATTTCCACTGTGCTGTTGCTTTATTCATTTTTTTTTCGTGCGTAGGATGATTTGACATATGAAATTCCTTCCGGCGATAGTCTTCTCTTTATTTCTATAACCTTCATTTTTTAATAGGAGGGATTTTGGCTTTAGCACCTACGTGAAACCTAAAGAAATCGGTCAACCCATTGTAACATAAAGGAACATAAACATGAAATCTGTGAATATCTTTTTGCAGAGCCAGGAAAAGTAATGTTATAAGGAGTCAAAGTTCAACTTAACGTTAATAAAAAAAAATCTAGAAAATTCTTGAATGGGATGATAAATCCAAGGGACTTAGCTATTTCTGCGTAAAGGCTAAGAGACTTTCAATATTCGTCTAGAAAAAATATTAATGTTTGAATTGGGAATTTAGAAAACTGTAGAATCTTGAAACCTTGCTGTATTTTTTTCT
Organism: Macrobrachium rosenbergii; assembly: GCF_040412425.1. NCBI lineage: Eukaryota > Metazoa > Arthropoda > Malacostraca > Decapoda > Palaemonidae > Macrobrachium > Macrobrachium rosenbergii. The sequence continues at coordinate 40,788,426 of NC_089763.1, read as the reverse complement.
GTATTTCTGTATTTCTTTTGCCAGCGTCTTCATTTTTCTGATATGTATAGCAGTTTTTTGTATGCGTTTTTTTAAATTTTATTTTATTTAATTTCTCCTATTGACCTTTGCATCTTCTATCCGGGTGAGGCCTGCTTTGCTGGGTAACAACAACAACAACAACAACAATAATAATAATAATAATAATAATAATAATAATAATAATAATAATAATAATAATATTTGTATGGAGAATCCAGGTAGCTGGAAATATTCTGGCAAGAAATATAGAAAACTAAGTGCATTACGAAAGATTAAGAAAATGGGTAATATTTGAATACAAGGTTGGAAGACCATTTTGTTTGGCTATGCAAAATTGAGATAATACTCGTATGTCACCTAGTTACCCCTTAAATTTGTATCGTGCATCTAGAAAAATATTATAGTTTCATGGAGTATATCTATTATTAATTAATATTTATTTGGATACTAAAAAAATAATATCGTTATAGGAATTCTCGAAAATTATGAATCTGCAAAAAGCAGGACTCGCCCTGGAAAATGCTGAAAAACTGTGAATAATTGAAGGGTAGTTATAGAATAGAGTGAGATCTAGGACTGTCAATATGTGGGAAGTCGAGTAAACTGATGTGTGATGAGTCAAAACTATTACTGCACGGGAAGCCTAGAAAACTATCATTATATAGGTGATTCTAGAGAAATAGTAAGATATGGAAAGCCTGTAAAATTATTGTGAGAATATCTAGAAAACAAGAACTCTTAGAAACTTTTGATAAGTGCGTGGGAAATCTATAAATCTGATATGTCGAGGAAATTCAAGTCTAAAAATGTGTTACCTAGCTTCGTTTTACACAGCTTCAAATCTGTTATGTAACTGTTTCTTTGTAGATTTATGTAGCTTGTGAGTTATTGTTTATCGTAGCTACATACATGTAAGACCAAGACAAAGATATCTTAATTTTTTGGGAGCAACTTCTCCATTTGAACGCATGTGTGCCTATTATGTAATGTTCATACTGTTTGGCACTTTCCTTCAACTCCTCTTGCATTTCCTAGAATGCAATGGGCGGAGTTAGCAAGTGTTCTCATTGTCCGTCGTTTTAGTTAATATACTGCATTGTATTTCGTTTCATGTCATCTAGAAACCACTCCATAGTCAGATCATTCAAATGATTCACTGGCAACTCGTAAAAGGAAATGAGCTTAGCCAACAAACGAATCGTTAGTCTCATCTCATGTCTCTCTAACCTCATGTCCTTCTAGTCTCATGTCCCTCTAGTCTCATGTCTCTGTATATACTCAGTTTCATATCAATTGTTTCGTGACTGTACACTTTTCCGAAGCGTATTTCCTGTAGAGGAGGCGAGCGAAGAAGCATCCTTTCCGAGCTGAGAGTTAATTGAAAGGAGAGTGTCCATTAGATATAAGAGAACATGGAACAAAAATTGCCACCTCTCGTCCCGTTTTCTCCCTTTGATTCGCTGTGAATTCTTTCGTCCGTTTCTTTCTACTTGATTGAGTTTTCAGTTTTTTCTTTTTTCTTTTTTTCTTTTTTTAATTTCGCCCCTCCAAGAGAAGAAGGTGTAAAAATTACATTCAATTAACAACGACCTGAGAGGCGCCTATGATGTCTGGAATTAGATTTTCTCCAATTTCTGCCGAAGGTGCCGGCGAAAAATTAACAAAAATTACGACTTAATTACCCGATGGGCAGACGCTGATAAAAATGTCGCAGGCGATCATCTTTTCCCATAATTTTTGGCCCCTCCGGCAACTTTCAGATCTTCACGACTCTTTAAGCGAAGGATGTGTATCTATTCTGATTGCATCAGCTAAAGACATTGATAAAGTAAATACATTTAGACACACGCAGAAAGACTTCTTCGCCAACTCAGGATATTTAAAGTAGTTCCAGATATCTTTAAAACAACTGCAGAGATCTAAAAGAAAAAAGTGTTTTATGGCAACTAAACTCTTCCCTGTATAATGACTGGGCGTGATTGTAGCAACGGGTGTCACAAATATATGTCTAAGCAGTAATTCAATAAAGCTCTTTCGCTGTGGATTTTAGGAAGGAAAATAATCCCTAATGACTCGACGTATAAGGCGCCAAGTCGTTTCTTAATGCAGTCTGTGTGGAAAAACGAAGAGGGAGGGAGAGAGAGAGAAAAAAAAAAAGACGAGAGAGTAGCAGAAGACGGTGAAAAAATCACAGAAAGCTTCAACTTTTAAAAGAAGTTATTCGTAGTTCTTCTAGAAGGGATGTTAATGAAACCCTTATACACCAACTTTGATCACTGGAAAATCGATGAAGTAGAAAAAAAATACAAATAGGAGAATCTCAACAACATGTGACATTTTACGTTTTACTTGGGTTGCAGTTGGAATTGGAAAAAAAAAATAAAAGTATGAGTAGAAGATTACTGTAGCTATTGATAGGACCAAGGATTGCATAGCTTTATAAACTGTATGAAAATTGTCTTAAAATAGCTTTGATAGCCGCTGGAAAACCTAGGGCTTAATATAGCTCTACTGCTCAGTGGAAAAGCTAAGATGCATTTAGTGTTGTTAGCAATTTTATAAGCTAGGTCTTAATTTTACTTGTTTATTTAGCGGTTACTAGCCATTAGAGGAATGTTAACTTAATTAACTTTGAGGGTATTTAAAATGTTAATAGTTTTCTTAGCCAATGAAAAAGGTATGGCTATGATGTCTGGTTAGTAATTTGAAAAGCTAAGAGTATTTTTCAGCTTCATTGGCCATTTGAAATGCTCACCTAGCTGGACATTTCTTTAACTAACTTACATATCATTTAGCTTTACTAGCCACTGGTAAGCTTATAGCTTTACCGTTCACTGAAACGTAAGGCTTACTGAATTTTAACTATTTAAAAAATCTAGAGCTAGCTAAGGTATATTTAGCATTCCTAGCAACTGAAAAAGCTGGGTCTGTCTTAGTTTATATAGCCAATTAAAAAGCTAGACTTAGTTAGCTTTAACAACTGGAAAATCTTGGTTTAACTAAGTGTTAATAACTGCTGAAGAAGCTAGAATTTAGTATCACCAATAACTGGGAAAGCTAGGTCTTACGTAGCTTTAATAACCACTGAAAAAGCTAGAACTTATTTAACATTACCAGCAACTGGAAAAGTTGTCTCTCACCTACTAGCTTTGATAGCCTCTTAGAAGGCTAGAGAGCTTATGTAGCATTACTATTAACCAGAAAAAACTAGGTCTCATTAGCTTTAATAGCCACTAAAAAGCTAGACTTATTTAGCATTACTAGCGACTGGGAAAGCTAGGCTATAGCTTTAATAGTCAGTGAAAAAGCTAGTGCATTGCTAGGAACTGGGAAAGATAGATCATACCTTTAATGGCCACTGAAAACTAGAACTTAAGTAGCATTATAAGAATGGGAAAAGCTAGGTCTCAGCTTTAATAGCTACTGAAATCCCGTATGGGGGTAGTGCATTACTTAAGGTTCTTTGCAGCGTCCCTTCGGCCCCTAGCTTCAACCCCTTTCATTCCTTTTACTTTACCTTCATTCATATTCTTTTTTTTTTCCATCTTACTTTCCACCCTCTCCCAACAATTTTTTAAACATTATATTCATAGCTAAATGATCTCATAGGTCCCAGCTTTTGGCCTTTGTCCTGAATTTTATATTTCAAAAGCCACTGAAAAACCTGGGACTTGCTTAGTAGTAATAGCAGCTGGAAAAACTGTGTCCTGTTCATTCCATCTAACAATATGATATGCTAATTACAAATAGCAACTCTGGCAGATCAAAATTAACAAAGAGTCGGCCAAACCCTTTGGTAAAATTTCAGATAAAATCCACATCTTTGCCATAACTCAGTTACCAAGCGCCTTCAACTTCTCTCGCTCCCTCCCCGCTTTCTCTCTTCATGCAAGTTTCATCCGTCGATGAAAAATATTCGTCACAGAAAGGCTTTAATAGACAAGTTCAGTCAACTGATCCCTGCCTTGGATCCAGTCGTTGTTGAACGTTTTTTAATTATTGTTCTTTTCCTTTTTCGAAATGCATCCGGGATAATGCCATTGTTACTATTTTGCATGCAGGTATGCGTGTATGTGTAATTGTGTCTTTTTGTAATATATATATATATGTGTATATCTTACATATATATAAAAATTGGATTTTGTATGTGTGTGTGTTTGTGTGTATTTGCCAGAATAACTGTGAAACGCATTGAGCAATTTCAACCAAACTTGGTATACATATGACTTACTATCTAGAAATCAGCACTGTTGGGGTAAGACATCACTAGCACCAAAGGGCACCAAGGGGGTTAGGGGTGGGAAGGGCTTCCCTGAAACGGGGCTGGTTCTGCCCATGAAACGGGCTGGTTCTGCCCGTAGACTTAGTAACTTGACGAATTTATCATGCCTTATTTCGTTATACATACGACATACTATCTGGAAAAGAATACTGTGGGGGTGAGACATCAGTGGCACCAAAGGGATTGGGGGTTGGGAAGGGGGTGACTGAGAGGAAGTGTTTCTGTAGCTTGTGCATGTACGCATCTTTTACCAAGTTTGTGTATGTGCGTATGCAGCTTGTACGGTGAGTGTGTCACTGCCGTCTATTTTCTTTGTATTTGTGTTCTGTATATTTTATGTATACTTGTATGTTTGCCTGTACTGTGCATGCATGAAAATGTAAATCAGTGTGTTCGTCCCTGTTGTGAATGTAGACATAAAAGTTGACTTGTCTTGTGCATGTATGCAAGCAATGTGCGGGTGTGCGTATGTCCGTCTTTTGTGTGTGTATATGTATCTATGCATGCATGCATATCTTTAGTATTCATTTGGGTGCTTTGAACTGTTTCATGCACTTACGCACGTTTGTGTAATGGTCGTATGATTACTCACCATCCTTAACTATCTTTGCTGAACGTTTTCCGCATTATTTTTGGAAATTCTCCGCACTTAATTTACATATTCGATTGTGTTCACATACAAACACTTAACAACCTCATACAATTACGTTTGTGAATATACGCGAACGTATGGGTATTCAGATGTAGCTAAAAAGTTATTCATTTATAAACGTAGTAGCATCTTGCTGACTATTCTCTACAGTCTAGATCAATGGTTCTCAATCTTTTTTATAGAAATGGCACCCTAACTAATGTAATCATTACCGTAGCACCCCTTCTCACCATCGCACAATATCGCATAAATTAGCTTCTTATTTAATAAAATTATTAAACTAAATAAATAAATAAATATATAATATATATATATATATATATATATATATATATATATATATATATATATATATATATATATATATATATTAAGTAGACACAGTGATAATAATTATATGAAGACTTCTGCAAACTTATTTTTTTACAAATGTTCATTGAGGTGATCTAGCCAAGACAAAATTCATGACAATCTTGCGGTACCCCTAGGCACTGTCTGTGGCATCCCAGGGTGCCACGGCACCTAGTCTGAGAATCACTGCTCTAGATATTCTGGATATTACAGATGTTATTTAAAGGAAAGGGCGATGGGCAGATAGCTGGCAACGCAGGTGATGAAAAAAGGGTGGGGTCGAACCCCGTAGAAAGGAGTGGGCCGGATAGTATCGATTCTGGGCGAGCTAAAGGAGGTGGAAGATTCCATAGTTTAGCTGTAGAGAAAAAGAAACTAAATGAGTGACGTATAGACAGATAAAAAAAAATTTACTCGACTTCCTGAAGCGATTCAGATAATGGCGGATATAAAGATTAGAAGAAATAAGCTTAGATGGGTGACGTCAGCAAGAACTTCACCCAAGAGGTGAAACTTGAACTTTAGGTGTTAATCTTGGAGGTCGAACTTGAACTTTAGGTGCTAATCTTGGAGGTCGAACTTGAGCTTTAGGTGTTATTCTTGGAGGTCGAACTTGACAGATTTTCTTCACTGAATCAAAGAAAAATGGAAAGATGAAATAACTTTAAAGGGATAAAATCGCATTTTCTTCACTGAATCCAAGAAAAAACTTCAGAGATGAAATCGCATTTTCTTCCCTGAATCAAAGAAATAACTTTGTAGAGATAAAATCGCATTGTCTTCACTGTATCAAAGAAATAACTTTATAGACATAAAATCGCATTTTCTTCACTGAATCAAAGATTAACTTTATAGACATAAAATCGCATTTTCTTCACTGAATCAAAGAATTAACTTTATAGACATAAAATCGCATTTTCTTCACTGAATCAAAGAAGTAACTTTATAGAGACAAAATCGCAAAATGAAGAAGAAAAAAGCAGAATATTTATCATTTAAGGCTAAAGAAGGTATAACTCTGCATTAGGTTGAAAGAATAAAAGTGTAAATACGCTGTTAAACATTCCACGGGCAGTAGAACCCTCCATCTTCATCAAAAAATGAAAGTGAAAGTTATTAAAGTTAGAAAAACAAATAACTCATAAATAAAATAATAACAGGTGAACGGAAACTAAATTACCGGGGTGGATCTTTTCCTTCTTTTGATAAATAAAACAAAATGGCTGAATAATGAAACTGGTATCGTAATTCACAGAGTAGTAAATAAATCGCTAAATAAAGAATTAAACAAGGAAGTAACCAAGTAAGTAAATAAACAAGTAACAAAGTAAATAAACAAACAAATAATAACCAAGTAAACAAACTAAATAACCAAGTAAATAAATAATCAAGTAAATAACCAAGTAAATAAACAAATAGATAACCAAGTAAATAAGTAAGTAAACAAGTAAGTAAATAAACAAGCAAATAAGTAAATAAACAAATAAATAACCAAGTAAACAAATAAACCAGTAAATAACCAAGTAAATAAATAAACAAGTAAATAAATAAACAGTTAAATAAATAAATAAATAAAGTAACCAAATAAATTAGATAAATAAATAAGTAAATAAATAAATAAATAACCAAGTAAATAAAAAAAAAAAAATAAATAAATAAATAACCAAGTAAGTAAATAAATAAACAAAGAAATAATTAAACAAGTAAATAAATAAACAAGCGAGTAATTAAACAAGTAAATAAATAACAAAATAAAGTAATTGACGAATAAATGACCACGTAAATAAATAAAGGAATAAGCGAATAAATAAAACGCACGCCGATGATTATCCCGGCGTTTTTGGCGCGAGGGAAGGGAAATGGCGTTTTCAGATCCTTCAGGAATTGGTCGAGAGCGTCCAGGGGGACCTTAATTGAATTTGGCATCTATCTCGGGTGTTCATCTGCAGACCCCTCCGTCGGGTCATGCATTCGCAAAGGAACCGCCTTCAATAATTCCTGTTTCCCAAATAGAAAAAATAAAGGGGGAGCGGCGATCGCCCCCTTCCCCAAAACCGGACCTGAAATATCTGAAGGGAATGTTCGGTTCGGCCAAGTCTTCTGCTGGGAAGGACGTTTTCACGCCTAAGCCGTGACCAAAGGATTCGAATGCGCTCTGTCTCTTTTTATTTTTCTTTAAGGGTAGAGGCCATAGGGGTGGGCAACCATATTCCCTCCACCTTCCTAGACACGAGGGAAACACGACTAATTAAAGGGGAAGAAGGGGGTTTATAAAGCGCTAGGAAAACAGGGGCAGGGCAAGAAGTCCAAAGCTTAACAGTGGTGGTTCTGCTCGGAAAGAATTCTTTATTCATGTCTTAAGTTCTGTCATGAACTCATTTTTTTGTGTAATTACTAATAAGGTGTAAGCGCGAATATCATTTTCTAAACCGGCAAATTCTAAGATACTTTGCAGAATACTCATTTGCAATCTCATACTTCAACATAGATATATTAGATACTGGTATTTTTAAGAATTTTTAAACCTTTTATTTGCGACATTATCATTCAAATTCCTTTTAAGAAGTGACAATATTAGTGCGCGGCTTTTTCAGCCCCCTTTTTTTTAGGCTTTATTCCAGTGACTGCTCCAACATATGGAATGCAATTCCTGCTTCCGTGTTTCTTAGTTACTATCGCCTTTTTACTTGTAAAGTGTCTCTCTTGTCGTTTTCTTCCTGTTTTTTCAATCCAGGTTCCTCTTTCCTCCAGGTCTGGGCTTGATACGGACAAGGGGTTTCCTCAAACGGTCGGTCTTCTCAAAGGATGCAATGAAATTTATAAAATATGCACTTGAGCAATAAGGCGTGATATTATGTATCTTGAACTGAAAGGATTATGCTTTCGGCGCGCGCTTGTGTACACTTTGGGGTGTGTAACCCTCTCTCTCTCTCTCTCTCTCTCTCTCTCTCTCTCTCTCTTTATTTGAGTAGTGTCTTACTTGCTTCTATAAATGTTAGTAGTCTCTCTCTCTCTCTCTCTCTCACTCTCACACTAAACAAAACAGAGCGAATGTTCCCTGTACAATTTCGAAAGAAATGTACAGTGTAAATTACGCTTACATCCATCGCTACTCTTCCAGTAATTTTGAATAAATCGGCCATTACAGTTATCCCTCAATTTGCACTTCTGCCTCAAAATCTCAATTGATTATTTTGTTTAAGTTGGCGCTGCAGTTTCTATGGTCATCAAGCGCCTGAGTAGTCGAGTACGAGGAATTGTGTGTACCACACACGATGCCAAAGTTTGGTGTATATATGCCCACATATATTTATAAATAATTGTGAATTCTCATCTTTGTCGATTGTGAAACCAGTACTGTAGTCAGGTATTATCACATTTGTGTTTTTTGCATCAAGTTGTAAATTTCGTGTGGGTTAAAAATATACTACAGTCCTAAGGATTACTGGTCAGTTGCAAATATTGGTAAAAAAAAGAATAGAGTATTCTGTACTTTGTAAGGATGATTATAGGCCTACTGTAATTATCTGGAAAGGAATAAATGATAATAACAATAGAAATAATAATTATATAATAGTAATAATTTTCTAAAGGTCTTGCTGTACTATGCAATAATAATCAATTTGTCAAAATCAAGAAATTGTGACGCCGGACTTTAAATCGCAGACTGACAATTACGCCATCTCATCAGAAAAGAAATTCGGTTATCCGTTCGCTCCAGGCATAACCACCTCCCCGCCCCCCCGCCTTCCGAGGAACGTGGATCATTTGCAGGGCCCCTGGTTAACCCCCGAAGGACCTCTGGAGGCTCCACCCCTCCCCTCCCCAGCCCCCTTTCCCACCTCGTTCCTCTGTTGCAGTATTTCGTAATCTCTTCTAAACAAAGACATTTCCCGATTCAATCGGAGGAACCCATGTAGCAGACCTATAATTAAATTTCCCCTCTTAGGTACTCTCTCTCTCCCCTTTACCCCTTCCCACTCCCACTACCCTTTAACTCTCTCTCTCTCTCTCTCTCTCTCTCTCTCTCTCTCTCTCTCTCTCTCTCTCTCTCTCTTAGAGATAATCGTTTCTTGCTTTTCCTCGTTGTTTCCAATTTAGTGCTTTTTGCAGTCTTGGCTTTCGTCTCCCATTAGAGTTTCCTTTTATTCCTTTCAGTTCCTTCGTTTTCCAGGCTAGTCTGACACTTACTCTCTCCTTATAAACTTCTAGTTTTCCAAACAGCATTATCGTTCTTTCTGTAGTTTTCCCGTGGGATTCAACCTTGTATCTTCCTGTTTTCCAGGTTAGTTATACGTTTGTTTTCAACTTTCTATTTCCTACGGGTTTTCCTAGTAGCAATCCTTTAGTTTTCAGACCAGTTTTCCTCTTCTCATAAGTTTTCCATTAGAAATTAACCTTAGTTTTCAGACCAGTTTTCCTCTTCTCATAAGTTTTCCATTAGAAATTAACCTTAGTTTTCAGACCAGTTTACTTTCCCCTTTTGTTTTCATTAGAATTAACCTTTGTTTTCCTTTTATCTTAGTTTTCCAAGATAGTTTTGCGGATTTCCCCACAGCTTTCTGTTTAGTTTTACTTGCAGAATTCCCTTACTTTTCAAGGCAGTTTTATCCTTTAGTTTTCAGACTAGTTTTCACTTTTTCTTTGGCTTTTCCTTAGGAATTTACCGTTTGTTTTAATTATTTTCCCAAAATTGCCCCCAAGTTTTCCTTTTAGAATTATTCTGCATTTATTGCCGGATTTCTTATTCTGATTCTGTATTTTCCCCTGAAAGTTTCCTTTAATTTCAACCTTTGATTTCCATCGAGCTTTCCTCTTCTCTCTCCAGATGTGATGGAACAAATCAGATCTCGGCTGGCGGCAACTTTTGACTACCTATCCCTCTTCCGCCTTTATCCCATCCCTCTATCCATACATACCCTCCCCCTCCCCCCTCTATCCACCCCCAGCCCCGTCCCACCTAAGGGGGGGGGGGTCTTCTCCCACCTCCTCGCCAACACCCATTCATCCACGTCTTTCGCCTAAGTAAATATGGCGGAACCTGTCTGTATTTTGCGTCGGAAGCCAGGCAAACTTAACGCCTACCAGCATAACCTCTCTCTCTCTCTCTCTCTCTCTCTCTCTGTGATGAATATTTCTTTATCTCTCACTTTACATGTTTGTCTGTCAGTCGATTGCTCAATAGCTCTCTCTCTTTCTCTCTCTCTCTCTCTCTCTCTGTCAGTGTGTGTGTGTGTGCGTACGCGTGCGCGCGCGTGTATGTGTGTAGACAGTTCATCAGTAAAGGAGTAAAGAATAATAATGAAAATACGTTTGAACTTCTTGGCCCCTAATCAACCAATCAGGACACTTCCATAAAATTTGTTCTAACGGAATGTGCAAACATAACTATTATCTGTTGCATGATCATATAATGCGCAGTAATATGCGTGTTCTGCTGTCTGCTAATAAAGTCGTCGTCATTCAGTAATACCCACTAAATAGGACCAAACTCTTTCTGCCCTTTTTGTATAATAAATAAAAACAAAAAGTTGTCCACCATAGATCCTTGATGGGTTCAGTCTTCTACCTTTTCTTGAAACATCGGTATATTTTCAGTCTTGCAGCCTGCTCGGGCGTTACAAATTTCCCGTCCTTGTTCATTTTTCTATTATCTAGTTGCATCGTAAAGCTGGGAAGGTTAAATAAAGCTGGGAAAATGGTGGCAGAGGGAGAATTCCGAAGCTAGGTGGTAATTCTGTAATGGGACCACGTTAGCACGAAGCCCAAATATTTTCATGTGATCTCATAGAATAGTCTTATCAGCCAGTTTGGGGCATTTCCCTCTCAAAGGGCTCCACAACCCATCACTAGAAGCTCTTTTAAGCTAGAACATGTGGAATCAGTGTAGCATCCCTTGATATCCTTATTTACACATATTCAATGTTTCAGTCGATCAGATTTTTACCTAATTGCCAATTATCAGGTTTTATACACTCCTCTGCTTCAAATCTGAAATCTGTAGCTATTTAATGCTTTGCCGTTCTTTATTCACCTGTGTCCGTTCTTCCTCCTTTTGAATTTCGTTCCTTATCTGCTCTCTCGCCGAGGGTGTGTTGTGTCTTTGATTCGTGTATTCATCCAGTCTCTGTATAAAATCCTCTCTCTCTCTCTCTCTCTCTCTCTCTCTCTCTCTCTCTCTCTCTCTCTCTCTGATACTTGAAATTTTTTGTCACCTCATTATGGGATGGTGCCATTTTTCCCCCTTAACAATATCTCTCTCTCTCTCTCTCTCTCTCTCTCTCTCTCTCTCTCTCTCTCTCTCTCTCTCTCTCTCTCTCTCTCTCATATGCCCTACCATGGATGGCATCTCAATGTCCACAGACCATGTAAAACGAAGAGGAGGAGAGAGAGAGAGAGAGAGAGAGAGAGAGAGAGAGGATGCTTTATTCTCGTATAGGTTTACCGAAAAGGAATAACAAAAAGTCTCAATTCTCATCCTCCCCTTCCCCATTCCCACCCACTCCTAACAAACTCCACCCCCCTCACCCCACAGCCATCCCCCCTCCTCCTCCCTTCGTTCATCCAGTGTCTCTCCAGGAGAAAAAACTCTCCCACTCAATTTCCCCTCCCTCCTATCTCTCTCTCTCTCTCTCTCTCTCTCTCTCTCTCTCTCTCTCTCTCTCTCTCCACCACACACCACCACATTCTAGCCCTGTTTACACACTTATCCTTGGGAGAGAGAAGGCCTTGGACTTCTTTTTTCGCCCCCCCCCCTTCCCCACTCACTCAGCCTGCCCCTCCCTCCTTCCTCCCTCCTCCTTCCCTCCTCCTCCTCCTCCTCCTCTTCTTCCTTCTTTTGGGTCGGAGCAGAGAGCCAGAGCTTGGGCACAGATTAATATTTGTCCTGCACTTGTCGGAAATGTCACTTTTTGTGTCGTGAATTCCGGAGTCTTTGTTGGCCTGCGTCGGTTTCAATATGTGATGTTTGGTCTCTTGTAATTGTGAGTTAAGGCTGTTACTTATTCAGCGTCTTTGCTTCGCCCCCGACCCCCGATTTTTCTTCCTTCTTCTTCTTCTTCTTCTTCTTCTTCTTCTTCTTCTGTGAAGCGTTCGGCTCTTCCCATGTCCCTTTATGCTTTGTCTGTCTTCTGTGTCTTTGTCCTTTTCAAGATTTTCGTTTTTGCGTTTTTGGGTCATTTTGAATTTTTCATTAATTCCGTATACTTATTTTTGGTCCCTTTGATTGTTTCTCGGTTCTTTCATCATTTTCTTAACGAACGTTCATTGGCTTTATGCTCATGGTCCTTTTCATATTTTCATTGTATTTTCTTAGTATCTTAACTTTTTGTTATTGTGATTTATATGTTTTTTCTTGGTTCATCTTTATTCTTGCTGTCTTCATGATTCTCTTATCTTTTCATAATTCATTGATCTTATGCTCTGCGGCCTGATTTTTATTTTCGTTTTCCTAATTCCATTTTCTTTTAATGTGATTGTACTTCTTTTTTTAAACTTAAATTGTTTTTTTTTTCATTAGCACTACCATCTTTTTCTCAAATCTATTTTTTATCTGTTGCTTTATATTTATACTTTTATTGTAAGTGTCTCATTTCTATATCCATAGCTTTATATATATATATATATACATATATTCAAGTCATTTAGAGCCTTGTTATACCATTTCTAGAATCATCTCTTCTCCCTTTATCTAGATCCAGAATAAACCTAGATCCACTTTTACTGAACCACTCGACTTATCTTCCGGACGTTCGATGCCTCTCTACTTTTTCACGTTATTCATCTTTGACCATGTTATATATTTTCTTCTATTTTTCTTCTTTACCTTTTTTGGAGTGGGGACCCACGTCAGTATTCTCCACGCTCCTTCTTCTCGCTAATAGTGAACTGCTTACTACTGCTGCATGAATCCTAGAGCTACTTCGGCATCTAGTTTTTCCAGATTCCTTTAAAGGGATCTTGGGATCGTGCCTAGTGTTCCTATGATTATGGGTACAAATTCCACTGGCATATCCCATATCCTTCTTATTTCGATTTTCAGGTCTTGATACTTATCGGTTTTTTCTCTTTCTTTCTCATCTACTCTGGTATCCCACGGTACTGCGACATCAGTGAGTGATATTATTATTATTATTATTATTATTATTATTATTATTATTATTATTATTATTATTATTATTACTTGAAAAGACCACATGAATCTCTGAATACTTCTGTGAAACATTATTATAAGTCTGTTTCTTAATAATAAAGACCAATCATTCTGGCAAATTCTGGACAGTAAATTACATAGTTAGTTTTTTATCAGAATTAAGGCCTGTTCAGTTTCATCAAATATAAAAAAAAAAAATTAGATAGGATTTTTCTTTTAACTTTTTAAATTTTCAATACTTTTGCTTATTTCACTGTGTGTAAAAGCTTACAAAATATCAAACATCATAATCCCCGTATGGTAGTGCCATCAGTGCACCTCGTGCGGGGCACCGTAGGCATTGTTTAAGGTTCTTTGAATGGTGCCTTCGACCCCTAGCTGCAACGCCTTTCGTTCCTTTTACTGTACCTCCGTTCATGTTCTTTTTCTCCCATATTACTTCCCACCCTCTCCTAACAAATGATTCATAGTGCGACTGCGAGGTTTTCCTCCTGTTACAACTTTCAAACCTTTTAACTGTCACTTTCCGTTTCAGAGCTAAATGACCTTATTGGTCCCAGTGCTTGGCCTTTGGCCTAAATTCCATATTCAGTTCAGTCCAATATCATCATTCCTCTTAATACGAAAAACTGGAAAAGTTTCATCTCTTATTAAGAACAATAAAATGCGAAAATTTTTCATTCAGATCAAGTTGCGTTCCGTTATATAAAATATATAGAAAAGAAAAGCATTGCAAATAGTCTCTTATTTGGGTGCGTTCTATTTTATAGAATATCGGAAGGACATCGCTAAATTTCATTCCGGTTGGTCTCTCTCTCTCTCTCTCTCTCTCTCTCTCTCTCTCTCTCTCTCTCTCTCTCTCTCTCTCTCTCGCGACCAATGAAGAGCAGAGACTTGTTCTTTGCAAGAGACAGTCAAATGGAAATTGAATCCAAATTAGAATTGCCTTCCCAATGAAACAAATCCAACTATTTTTCCTTCTTTTTTTCCGCGGAGCAAATTGAAAAGCTTTAGAAAAATCCGTAAAAGTAATTCCACGGGTTTCCTTTTTTTTATTATTAAATATTCTTTGCTTCACACAGAGTTATATCCAGGCAATTTTATATAGATTTTTTTTCTTTATTAGTGGGTTTTCTTTCCGTCACGTGGCATAATATACAGGCTTTTAAATTTTTTGTATAATCCTGATTTTTACCTTTTTTTAGGTTCAAGTAATTTGTACTTCAGACATCAGGCCACGTTAGGGTATTTTTATTATGTTAGTGAATGGTTTTCCCTTTACATTGAACGTCATTTTATTTTATCTGGATATTACCATTATTTGTAAATATTCTGTGGTATGTTATTTAATATTCTTTATTATAGTATATTTTCCTCAGAAACTTATCACAAAGGCATTTTTATATTCCCTCTCCCGTTTGATTACTGTCTATATAATCTTTCTTTTTCTGTGGAAGGAAACATGGTGAATGGCCCGTTTTAGCATTTTTGGGATATTTCCTCATTGCGACCCGTTGCTGCACCCGACGGCTAAGGTTTCATGCAAGCATCCGTAGCATTTGCCGTCATAGAATATACAAGAGTTCCTACCCTCAGCCTCCTCTCCTCTCTGGGCGTCGGATATGATGCTGAGACCAAAACTTCGTTTCGGCCTTTTAGCCCGAGTCCAGCGGTCCACGCCAGGTTTCATATCTCTTTTTTTAACAACTTGATCGCGTGTGGGCAAGAGCCCTTTGCTGGCGTAAGTGGTTTAATCTAAACTAGCCAGCCAGCTGAAATCAAAATGATTAATTTGAACAAGAGATGATTTGTGAAGAACAAGGGAAGGAACTGATTAATAGAATCTTCACTTTTACCTTAGACTTTAGTCTGGTATAAAGTATAATACTAAAGTTTGATGACAGTGTTGACTGGGTTGCTTGCTCAATGGAGACATTGTGTAGAATGATGATAAATTATATTGATTAAAAATATGATGATGATCAACAAATTATTGTTAGTGATTTTTGTTGTTTCTGTCAAGCCACATTCCAAGACAATTAGGAGGGTACCATTGATGACGGTAAAATTAATCAATGAATGAATAAATTTATTATTTATTAATATTTTGTTGATGATGATGATGATGATGACTAAAATGACGAGGAACCAAAATAACGACTTCCGTGATATCGATGATCACTGTCGCTTTTGTTGTCGTTCTTCAGCGTTCACCTGAGCGACGTTCCGAAGAAAAGCGTAAATGAAATCTCTGCTGCCTTTTGAATCCGCCCGAAATCCCCTCTACAGCAGCAGCCTTTTAAGCCGCCTTTCACCTGTGCAGCTCCCTATTAAATATTTTAATCTGCTTGATGGCTGGTAATTGGTCGCTTCACCTGTGGGAACGGCTGGCTCTGGTCAGGACCACCTTCTTACATTCTCTGTCTCTGCCGAGGTTTTGCCAAGTTTAAAAAAAATTTTTTTTTGTTTATTTATTTTATTTTATTTTATTTTATTTTATGTTTTTGCTCTTGAATAGAACAGGATTTATTTATCTGAATGTTACTTTATTTTATTTTATTTTGTTTTATTTTATTTTTTCTCATGAATAGAACGAGATTTATTTATCTATAAATGTCAGAGGCATTCTTGTTTTTGTCCGTTACTGTCGTAGAGGGGTTTTAAATCATGATTTTCTCAGTCTCTTACTTTTCAAGTTTTTTTTTGCCAAGTTGTTTTTTCCCAAGTTTTGCTCGTAAATGGAACGGGATTTGTTTACGTTAATGTCAGAGGTAGTCCTGTGCATCCGTTACTGTCGTAAAGGAGTTTTTATTCGTGATTTTCTCACAGTCTCTTATTTTTCAAGTTTTTATCATGAATAGAACGGGATTTGTTTATCTGAATGTCAGAGGCAGTCTTGTGTATCCGTTACTGACGTAGAAGGGTTTTTAAATCATAATTATCTTAAGCTTTCTTACTGTTCAATTTTTTCCCAAAGTTTTTAGATATTTTTAGGCATTTCAGATATTAAATACGAGAGACTAATCTATGCCGTTGCTGCCTTAGTGGGGTTTGGAGTTTAGCAGTTACTGTATGTCAGCTTCTCTTTTTATATTTCGGTGCTGTCTATAGATGTTCTTAGGATTTAGCCTACTGGTTCTTAACCTGGGAGGCGCGCCCCACTAGGGGGCGTCAGCAATATCCAGGGGCGGGGGGGCAAGCCCCATGGAAAGATTAAAAATTCTCTAATTATATTCATTATTGTCTTAATATTCAACCACGCATTCAGGATCTAGTAGGTAAGAAGCAGTGTCAAATACCTTACTAATTCATTCCCAAAAGAATAAAAACACCCCTTTTCTTTCTCTTTTTTTATTTCCCTTTAAATCTGGGAGGGAATTTTACTCATAGATGAAGAGGGGTGGAGGAGAAGGACCAACTCTTAGAGAGGGCGTGGTAATAAAAAGGTTAAGAACCAATTGAATTGCTAGCCGTTGCTTTCTATAAACAGACCATTGAAGTGTCAGACTGAGTTTTCTACTTAGTAGCCGCTATCGAATGGCTTATAAAGTAAGACCTGCTGTTTTAATTTATTCTCTTTATGACGCATTTTTTTTTCTTTTTGCTGATTCATCAAAGGAGAATCAATATTTTGGCAGCTGTTACCTAATCAGTAACTACGTTCTAACTGTTCTTGGGACAACAAAAATTTTTTTTTTCTGCGGACACTAAATGGCCTTTGTACCATATAGCTAACAATTTCTGTTGATCTGTTGGTCACCCACAGAGGGCCGGGTCAGTGTTACACTAACCATAAAGAGCATCTAATTTCCATTATTTATGTATTTATATAAAATATCGTCTTATCAATATATATATATATAAACATACAGTTAACTTCTGTAGCCAGCTACTTGTAGAAAAACCTCGAAATACCTAATTCTTTATATTGCTCATATATATATATATATATATATATATATATATATATATATATATATATATATATATATATATATATATATATATATATATATATATATATAAACATCCAGTTAATTTCTATAGCCAGCTACTTGTAGGAAAAAACCCCGGAACGCCTAATAAATTCTTTATATTGCTCCGGAGAGCTTAAAACTCGGGCTGCGAATGAATAAAACAACAGTGTAGTAAAGGATATTGCATTTCTCTCAAAATTCATTGTGAGATCTGAAATACGCGGAACGTTACCTGACCTAATAAACGTTCATTTTGGGGGAACAGAAACATCGTGTGTTTGGGAACTAAAAAAAAAAAAAAAAAAAAAAAAAGAGAGAGACGCTGTATGGAAGGCAAAATGAGACTTTTGGGGGGAGGGAGGCGGGATGGGAGGGATGTTGGATATTCTGAGGGTAGGGGAAGGCTAGGGAGAGGAAATTAAGGAAGGAGAAGTGGCATAGATAGGAGAAGAAGAGGAAGGGGAAGAGAGGGAAGCAAGGAGAGAGGGATTCGGTAGGGAATAAGGGAGTAGGAGGAGGAGAAGGGAAATGGAGACATAATTTAGGAGGGGAGGGAGGAAAAAGGGAATCGGAATATAGAAAGGAGAAGGAGAAGGGGAACAGGAGGTAATTAGGGAGGAAAATGAGAATGTGAATGGAAGGTGGTAGGGGTATTAGGGAGTGGGGAGGAGAAAGGAAAAAGGGAAGAAAGATGGAGGGGTAGACAGAATAGGAGAGGAGAAGGAAGGAAGAGAGAGAGAATGAGGAGGAGGAGAAAAGAGAGAATGAGGAGGAGGAGGAGGGGGAAAGAGAGAATGAGGAGGAGGAGGAGGAGGAGGAAAGAGAGAGAGAGGAGGAGGAGAAGGAGCAGCAATATACCCTTGGAGAAGGAGTGAAGAAAGAGGTGGATGGGCATTGGGAAGACTAAGGGAGTGGGTATAGGAGTAGGAAAAAGACAGGAAAATAAGGAATAGGACGAGGAAGAGGGGGAAAGAGAAAACAGAAAGGGGAGGGGGCAAGGGTGCCACTGGAGGGGAATGGGGGTCAATGGAGCAATAGTGGGAGGAGGTGGTGGTGAGGTAGGTCGGGATAATACCCATTGGTAGAGGAGGTATGAGGGGGAGGGAGTGAAAGTGGGAAGAGAGGGGACAGAGGAAGGGGAGGAATACCCTAGGAGAGGGGAGTACGTGAGGTATGTCGTATAGGGGTATTACCACCACATGAACGGGCTGGGTGGGGGTGAGGTGGTGAGGGAAAGGGAGGCAGGGGAGGGGGAAGGGGAGGGGAGGGGGTTGCCTTGAATATGTGAACCGATTCTCTCCGCAGTGGAAAATATTCCCAATATAATATTCATGTTAAACTAACAAAGCCTCCCCTCGCGTAGAGTAGAAGCAAGAGGACAATAGGGAGGAAAAACGAAAGTGGGGGTGGGTGGGGGGGAATAAAGAATCCGGGGGGTGGGGGCAAAAGGAAGAGAGAGAGAGAGCGCGCCAGAAAATGGGGTTAATGGGAAAAGGGGAGATGATGTGTGAATGGAGAAGAGAAATTAAAAGAAATGCGGATTCTAAAAAAAAAATTAAAAAAGAGGAAGGCGCCGGTGTATTAATAATTGCCAGACAATGATGAAGAGAGCAACGTTGAAAAGCGCAATGAACGTTTTTGGGGGCAACGTTTGTGGTCGAGGGCGAATGATGATGGTTATCGGGAATGAAAAGGGAATGAGGAAGGATTGAGGACTGTGTGCTCTCTCTCTCTGTCTCTCTCGGTTCCAGGTATGGAGCGGGATTGGGTTCGGAGAGTGACTGGCCATTCATTGCCACAGCACATACAAACAGTAATTATATATATATATATATATATATATATATATATATATATATATATATATATATATATATATATATATATATATCTTATTCTTTAACGTATTTATTTATTCCCATTTTTGTATTTATATATATATATATATATATATATATATATATATATATATATATATATATATATATTATATATATATACTGTATATATTATATATATATATATTTATATATTTATATATTTATAATTATATTTATTATATATATAAATGTATATATCTATATTATATATATATATATATATATTATATATATACATATATACATATAGATTTATATATTTATATGTGTATATATAATTATATTTATATATGTGTATGTATTTATATTATATTATATATATATATGTATTTATAATATATATATATATATATATATATATATATATATATATATATATTATATATATATATTTATATTATATATATATATATATATATATATATATATATATATATATATATATTTATATATATATATATATATATATATATTTATACATATATATTATATATATATAATGTAAATTATATAAATGAATATATATACATATATTTATACAATTACTTTATGCGTAATTACGAAAATGATCATGCGATAACTTTTAAACATTCATGTTTTATTAATTATGTTGGCATAATTTGAAATACCAAAAATGAATAAAATTCCCAAAAATTCATTATGATTAGGTTTTAATGTAGTTCCCGATAATTATTTTGAATTTAATCCAGGCAATTTTCTCAGGATGAACAATTCTGACACTGGTTTTATCAGTAAACGAAATTTTTCAGTCCTACTTTGCATTTGCTTTTCTTAATTAATTGATTGATTTCGGAAAACTGGCGTAGCAACGATGCCATTGTACTTCCTGATGCCTGATTGATGAGAGTTTAATTGCTATATTTTCTGTTGCAGTCCTGACGTCGCAAAGACCAAGGTCACTGATATCAGAGTAATCCTATTAGATATCTCACGATAGTGTGCCGTATAGATTATATTTTGGGCAAGTCCAGAAATTGAATGTAATTCACTATGGCAGTTTTTTACAGGTATTTTCATTTGTTGTTACGTATTTCAGCAAGTCCCAAAACTGAATGCAATAATACAGGTGTAGTTTTTCACGTGTATTACATTTTTTTAACATTGCGTTACTCCATGCTATCTTGTTCCAGATGTGTTAAGTTTTTTTTTTTTTTTTTGCCAAGTTTCCTAACTTGACGTATGAATGTGTTCCACAAATGTGTTGAACAGTTTCTTGGCTCAGGCGTCTTTAGATTGCTGATGTTCAACTTTTTCTCAGGTTTGTTGAAACTCGTACCGTTTAAGTTAAATACTTGTCCAGGTGTATTAACCGCATTCCAAAGTGATCTCTTTCCTTGGTCAGGTAAACCAACACTTTCCTATGTGGGTTTTGATAACGAATTAAAGTGTTTTCTTATATGTGTGAGTTTTTTTTCCATTGAATGTTCAGCTCTGCCTTTTGGAGTTTGTGTATCAATCATTGCTTTAAGTGGTCCTAAACGACCAAAATTTGGCAGCAATTTTTAAAACTGGGCCAAAACTTTGATCGTAAAGTCTACACTTGACTTTTTGCACAGTATTAGTGGAAAATTTCACTGACGTCCAAAGTATTTCATCAAAAATCACATAGGACCACTCTACGTCCCTTGAACTGCCCAACCCAGTGTTTCCCAAGACTGTTGAACGCTCAGATTCGCTCCAGGAATGCTAAACTATCATTGTTTTGCTTTGTTAAACTTATATTATCTCCCATATTGTGTTCAACAGCCATTTTGTGTAAAGCATGATAACCTTCCCTTTACCCTTAGGAGGATAAAAATGAATATTTTACCGGAACGTGTGTTCAGCAAATCGCATTTCACCCCACATGCACTAGGGTGAAATAAAAGGTCCATAATTATGCGAAACCTTTTAGCAAATTACCGCATATTACTTATCTCAGCCATAATAGAATTCGATCATCCGGGTCGTTTCATTACTTCGGTTAAAGGAAACTTAAGCTTTGATTTATCATGGCAGAATCATCTTCTCTCTCTCTCTCTCTCTCTCTCTCTCTCTCTCTCTCTCTCTCTCTCTAATTACTGACCGATGAATTATTCTAGGAAATAATTTAAAACGGAAATTATCTTAATTTTTGTGACTA
>NC_089763.1:40656968-40764468 GCF_040412425.1 Macrobrachium rosenbergii | reverse complement strand
TATTAATAACTACTTAAAATATATTTCATAGCATGAAATCAACCTTTATATTTATATATAAACTCAAAAGTTTATTCATCCTAAAGTATTTATGAACTATTGCTCAATGTTTTCGCCAGCCAAGTTAAAACACTGTAGTTCTTTGACTACATATAACATGCATTGATATACTTACCTTCTAAAAGTACATTAAAATGTAAAACATGCTGGTAATGTAATTCAGTGTGACAACATTAAAACCTAGTCATGTAATAATACATTTTACACCGAAAATGTGTACAATTTTAAAATTTATTATATATGTGGACTACCTTACACGCAGTTATTCATGGAATGAATAAAACTCTAGCAATTAGGGTTTTCGAGTTTCCCCTTAATGGAAAAATTAAAAACTAAGAGAAAAATAGGATACATATTTTCATAGGGAAAGCTCCTAATTGTTTCTTATTTTTAAACGTTCTTCATAAAGGCAAAAAATAAGGTACAACAGAGCAGGGTGTCGTTCAAGTGCAACTTCAGAAGTTCAAGCAAAGATACAATTTATTACTATCGTAATATTATTAATTTGTTGATTTATTTTTTGAATAAGTGATCTCTTCTTTCTGTATTCCCCATTACCTTCTGTTACTTCTTTCCAGTGAACACCATATTCTTTGGAAGATTGAATTTCAAGTCAATAGTCCCTGTGGGCTTCCTCTGAATAATAATAATAATAATAATAATAATAATAATAATAATAATAATAATAATAATAATAATATCTGAAAGGTTCCTTTCCCAGGCTACGCTAATGATGATTCCTTTAGAATAGCAAAATCATTTACTTATTGGGCAGCTTATCCAACTTTGCAAGATCTGGATTTTTATCCAAGAAAGTTGTTACATTTTCACTAAATTACAGTGATCACGAAAACTTTCCAACTTGCCTGTGGTCTGTTCTTTTGGAGCTGACGGTAAATATCCGCAGCCGATATTGTTAAAGCTAATATCTTGCTTCTCATTGGCTGAAGTACTGGCCAATTACGATACACTAAAGTGATATCGGCTGCCGATATTTAGACACCACCTAAACAACTGACTATACCCACATCTCTAGTTCTCTATAACATAACCACACGAATGATCAGCATTTAATATACTTTCATTTAGCTATATGTAACTTTCAGAAAGGAAGAGCAGCATGTGTTTAGGCGCTGAAGGAACAAAGTAGGATATGACACCCCGTTAAATAAGTGAAAGATAGAAATAAAGAAAGATATTTATAGAAAGGAAAAAATGGACAGTAAGAAAATGATGGGGAGGCCGCTATGTCGGTGACTGTTTGAAACACTTTGAATTAAAGGCTAAAGATAGATTTTCTTCTGCACCTGCTTCTTCTTAACTAATTTTCCGTCCACTTCTTTTTTTATGTGACATTTTATTTTCTAGGCAATTTTTTATTTGAGCTAAAAATAGATTTTCTTTTTTTGGCATTTTTATGCCTACATTTCCTAAACTTTTTTCTTAGCATTAAAGGAGTACTTTCTATTTTCAGTGGCAATTCTCATCCTGTTAACTTACCTTCCTTACATGCGTAGTCCGTTTTAACTTCCCACCTTTATGTATTCACCTCTTTTCGATAACATTCGTTTCAATATCTCTCGTACTGTTACCTGACCTTCTTTATATTCCTTCCTCCTCCACCCCTTACCCCTACTCTCCCCCTCCCACATTAGCATCTCCCCCTCCTCTTCTCATCTTCCTTAACCTTCATTCTCGTTCTTCTGTCTTCCCTCCTCCGCAATTTTTGCCTTCTTCTTCTTCTTCTTCCCCGAGATTTCCTGATGGAATTTCTCGAGGTGTCAGACACACCTGGTGGGATCATATTCTTGACTGGCATGGCGCTGCGGGACTCAAAGAAGGTGTGTGTGGATAGCTTATATTAGTTCTCTCTCTCTCTCTCTCTCTCTCTCTCTCTCTCTCTCTCTCTCTCTCTCTCTCTCTCTCTCTCTCTCTCTCTCTCTCTCTCTTTGTTCTTTGGATAATCTCGAGGAATCTCAGTCTTTCTGTACTCTTTTTGTTCAGTTTTATTTTCTCTTTTCATTGATATCTTTCATCTCCTCTCTCTCTCTCTCTCTCTCTCTCTCTCTCTCTCTCTCTCTCTCTCTCTCTGTTCTTTGGATATTCTTTGGAATCTCAGTCTTTCTCTATTCTCTCTGTCTAGTACTTTTCTTGTCGTTCGACTCTCTCTCTCTCTCTCTCTCTCTCTCTCTCTCTCTCTCTCTCTCTCTCTCAAGATATTTTGGATGAATATATTTATTCAAGGGGAAAACCAGCTATGCTTTCCTTAACCTGCAATAAGACTGGCAATTCGACAAAACTAGCTACAACTGATTCAATTTAGCTAAAGGAATCTTGCTTGATGTTAAAAGCAGATCTCGTTTTACTGAGTTTATACGACAGGCAAAAGAAACAGTTATTGGTGTGGGAAATTAGTTAGATATTAGGAAAGTAGGTAGATATTAGAAAATTAGTTAGACATTAGGAAATTAGTTAGATATTAGGGAATTAGTTAGATATTAGGAAATTAGTTAGATATTAAGAAATTAGTTGGGTATTAGGAGATTAGTTGGATAATGGGAAATTAGTTGGATATTAGGAAATTAGGTAGATATTAGGAAATTAGTTAGATATTAGAAAATTATTTAGATATTATGAAATTAGGTAGATATTAGGAAATTAGTTAGATATTAGGGAATTATTCAGATATTAGGAAATTAGGTAGATACTAGGATATTAGTTAGATGTTAGGGAATTAGGTAGATATTAGGAAATTAGTTAGTTATTAGGAAGTTACTTAAATACTATGAAATTATTATGAAATTAGTTAGATATTAGTTGAAGATCATGAAAAATTAAAGAATTCTCTAAAAGTTATCTTGAGGAATGTATAGAGTCTAGAGAATCGATGAATTAAGAGCAGTTATATTATGTTTTAATTGCTGAGGAATTCTGTTCGTGTATCTGTTTTCCCCTCAGTTTGTAAGGGGTATATCTGTTACGTTATCACATCTCCCTAACTTTTCTTATT
Organism: Macrobrachium rosenbergii; assembly: GCF_040412425.1. NCBI lineage: Eukaryota > Metazoa > Arthropoda > Malacostraca > Decapoda > Palaemonidae > Macrobrachium > Macrobrachium rosenbergii. Next base: position 40,761,398 of record NC_089763.1, on the reverse strand, counting down.
TTTTCATAAGTCCCCTGTTTTTTCCATTGAGGGCCTTCATTAATTCATTTGTCCTTTCGACTTAACCTGAAAAATGGAGTTGGATAGAAAATAATCAGTTTTGTCTTGTTTGTAATACTCATAAATACGTATCGCTTTTAAAGCATATTCATAATCAGACCATTAGCGATGATTTTGAGTTAATATCGCTTTTATTATTTCCTTACTCTAATTATGGTAGATATTCAAAACATTATTCTTGGAACCTCTTTCAAAGTATAAGTATAGCAGTCAAAAATCTATCGATTTTCCTAAGGTTGAGTCTGTCCTTTATAAATTGCAAAGTGTCTTCATTTTTCGTGTACTTACTAATTGTCTGTCGCTTAGTATATATCTGCGACTTTTTACAGCCTAATGTAAAGCCTATATAATTTAGCTGTCTGACAATGACTGCCACTCGCTGTGAAAATTTCTCTCTCTCTCTCTCTCTCTCTCTCTCTCTCTCTCTCTCTCTCTCACATACACACATTTATTCCATGTTTATTGCATTTAACACAATTACATGTCCCGGTTTCCGTCTCGATGTTTGGGTAACCTTTGAGGAAAAAAAACAAAAAAAATTTAGTGGTAACAAGAGCATCTAGGAAGTCTACCCAACTTCCCACTGTTTTAACTAGGCTGATGGCCCCCTTTCATTCAGTTCGTAGGTGGGGCAGGTGAGGTTAGTCCCATTAGAACGTCTTACATGGTGCACTGTAGGCAATAGTTAAGGTCCTTTGCAGCGTCCCTTCTACCCCTAGCTGCAACCCCGCTTTCATTCCTTTTGCAATATCTCCTTTCATATTCTCTTTCTTCCATCTTACTTTCCACCCTCTCCTAAAAATTGCTTCAACATTTGCTTTCAGCGCTGAATGACCTCGTAGACCCCATCGCTTGGCCTCTGGTCTAAAATTATACTCCATTTATGTTCACTTTCACTCAGCCAGACAACTGACGATGAACAACTTTATAAAAACCCAGTGAAGAAATACGCTGATCAAAGCTTCCTGACGACAATTTTACTGCTCACTACTACATTTTATTAATTTTTTTTTATATGTGATATTCTCCAGAAGCCTTTGGTCCCATACAGAGGCAAGCATCACAAATTCTCAAACTTTCCTTGTTTTAAGGTGTGTGACATCGAGGTCTATTCTGCCTTTGCATTCAAGGGAACCTTACTCTCTTCCTTTGTTCGAGAGTCCACCTCAGACAGGTCAGTTCGCTCTGTACAGCCTTTTACTGTGAGGATTTGAGGATTCTTCTCTCACCGAGTCAAAGTGTAACCGGACACGACCTAGTTTTAGTTCTCAATTTCTCATTGCATTCTATATATATATATATATATATATATATATATATATATATATATATATATATATATATATATATATATATATATATATATATATATATATATATATATATATATATGATGAGAGAGAGAGAAACTATCTCCAGTATAAAGATCTTCCAGAAAAGAAAAGAGAAAAGGAACAACTTATAATGAATAACATTTTAGGAGAGAGAGAAAGTGTAATTTGTGTGTTTGTCAGCTTAACCAATTACAAGATGGGAAAACCAATACAAATACTTACTTATGCAATTGTTATACATATGCTTACAAAAGATATCATACCATATAGACCCGTGTGTATGTACATACGTGTATGCGAAGGCAGGTATATCTTGTTTACTGTATCGCCTTTCTCTCTCTCTCTCTCTCTCTCTCTCTCTCTCTCTCTCTCTCTCTCTCTCCCAAGCCGTTCCTTCCCTGCCACCAGTCTCCACCACTAATTGAAACAGTGTTCGGCCTCACAAATTGATTTCTTGAAGTGCGTCTATTGACTAAAAGGGACCTGAGAGTTCTTAGACATTTTTTCCACCAATTGTAAAGGATTGTTTGAAACTGGGAGGGGGAAATCTGACGGTTGGGTCTTCGAATATATATACACACGCTCTAGCAGAATGTTATATATATATATATATATATATATATATATATATATATATATATATATATATATATATATATATATATATATATATATATATATATATATATATATATATATATATATATATTATATATATAATATATATATATATATATAATATATGTATGTATATACTGTATATATGTATGTATGTATATATATGCGTGCATGCATATAGTTCGCTTGCAACGTATACCGGTTCGCATACGCTAAATTTTCCAACATATTCCTGAAGGACTGGAATCGCCGTCCACGCGAACAAGAAGCAAACAGCAACAAGTGGAAGTAAACGCCTAAATCAAAACGTAATTATTCCGAAGAAAATTCATTCCGGGCGGGAAAGGAGAAATTCAAGTTTCCCGCGCTGAGGCGACAGAAAGCGTCGCGTTGCCTCGCGCCACTTGGTATAAAAAGCGTCGTGCCCGCCCGAGAAAGGGAGTGACAAACGGTTATGAAGAGCAAACATGGCTGTAATTGGCACGCCTGTGTGTGTGTGTGTGTGTGGTGTGTGTGTGTGTATGCGCGCGAGCGTGTGTGTGTGTGTGTGGGTGGGTGGGTGTGTGTACGTGTGCTCGTGTGCGTCTATCGACGCACATTCTTAATGTACGTTGATAGCCGTGACTGGACGTTTGCCGAGAAACAGAGGGGACCGGTTTGTTTGTTTGTGTGTACTTAGTCACCCGACGGCTGGAATTGTTTGGTTTGCGCCAAGACAAAATGCGTAATCAATGTTTGCCATATCGATGGTGTGTCATGGAGAGCCTGTGTTCTTCTGGGATAGACTGAGGCGACCATTAATCTGGAAGAGAGGTCAATGGCTTGATATTGTAGACTCGCCTGCTCCCCTACCCTCTACTTCCTACCCATCCCTCAGCTCCCCTACCCTCTGCCTACTCCCCATCCCCCCCACCTCCTTAGCTTATTTCCCCGTGACGAAGTTGATACGAAAGACGAAGTTTTGTCTTACTTCTCCTATCCAGTTAGTTATTAAAGATAAACTCTATATAGATTCAGGCTTCAACACTTTCTTTCAAATTTGTTCTGTCCTTACTTACGATATTAAAACAACATTACAGAGGTATAAGTAATTAATGTATCAGTAATTTGGTGAGACCAGCAACCGCTTTCCACATTCACTCCGCGGACGTAGCAGTCCTCAGACAATTCACTTTGGTGAATATTTTTTTATCATCTGCAACCTAGATTTGCAATGTTCGCCCTGTTTTCAACAACTCCCCATCTGGCAAGTGGTAAGCCTATTGAATCCTCACCGGTATAGACACTTGTTATTATTGTTTTTGCTTTAGAACAGAAGGGGAAAAAATTACTATTAAATTAAAAAAAAATTCTGATTACTTGGTTCATTACCAGTTTTAGTAAGATAGAAGAATACTTTACAGATACATACTAAGCAAAGAGATTTATACCAGTTTTTCATCGTGCCTTTCATAAATCATGAATAAGTTAAGGCCTGCCCATAACATTGCGAATGGGAAGTTCATTTCTTTCCTCTCGGAGGAAATTTTTTGTCATATGGAGATGTGGATTAATTTTGTCAACCAGGTTAAAGCATTGAAACTAAACGTCATTTCCCAGCAACATCAGGATGACTGGGTTGGGCTCATTCAGAGGAAATTTGGTCTGAAGGGTGTAATTCGAGTGTTACCCCAAGTAGAAATAAGTTAAGTATACCTTAGTTTTACCAGACCATTGAGCTGATTAACAGCTCTCCTAGGGCTGGCCCGAAGGATTAGACTTATTTAACGTGGCTAAGAGCCAATTGGTTACTTAGCAACGGGACCTACGACTTATTGTGGAATCCGAACCACATTACAGCGAGAAATTAATTTCTATCACCAGAAATAATTTCCTCTAACTCTTCATTAGCCGGCCGGAGAGTCGAACTCGAGCAACACTCCTTCGTTCACATATTTTACGAGAATTGACGTTCTTGTGACGGAAGAATTTTGAAGGGTAAAATAGCACGATAAACCAACGTTTGTTCAGCCTGGTGTCACAGTGAATCCTTATCTCAGCAAAGTTGGTACCAGGGTCTTGCAGGGACGTTAAACGTGCCAGGTGGACTTTATCCAACATTAATTTCCTCCATATATATTCTGGTGCAGCTGACCTGTACTGTCCTGTAGTGGTTACTGTTGCTGGGACCGACAGTTACTACGGGTTTGGGTTTTCAGCTTTTCAGATTTAAGCCCAGAAATTTTCAGGAAATTCTGAAAACTCATGAATGCATTGTTACACTTGTTACAATGTTTCTGTAATATGCGTTATTTATCATATCTATCTCATTGATGTTTTGTACATTATCAAATCATTCTTCTAGACATTGGATGAAACCCCATTTACAGATCAGATCAGTCCCGATTATCTGAGGCCCTCAAAATGGACGTCCCTAGCTAAAGCCTTACGTGCCCTAACCTGAACAAGAGCTACTTTGTTTTTTCTTCACCTTTTGATATTGTTTCTGGCTCTGTACAACACATCTTGTTAATGTATTTCAACGTGAAACTGTCATCCTCAAATGAGTAGAATATCTGTGCATCAAACCCACATGCATGTGAGATTTTAATTTTAAGCTCTCAGAAGCACCAAAGGGTGACTGCAAGTAAGAAGTGTTGCAGTGAATTGCTAGCGTAGCTTATGGTTCTGCTCACTCGTCCAACCGTTCCCTCTTCATTTTATCATTGACCTTCTTCAGCTAAACAGATATTAATGGAATGATACAGCCTTCGTCTTGCCTTGAAATTGGTTTTATTTTTCTGTAAAAGAAAGCTATTGAGATGGCTATTTGTCTGTCCGTCCGCACTTTTTTCTGTCCGCCCTCAGATCTTAAAAACCACTGAGACTAGAGAGCTGCAAATTGGTATGTTGATCATCCACCCTCCAATCATCAAACATACCAAATTGCAGCCTCTAGCCTTAGTATTTTTATTTTATTTAAGGTTAAAGTTAGCCATGATCCTGCGTCTGGCAACGCTATAGGTGCCAACAACACAGGCCACCTCCGGGCCGTGGCTGAAAGTTTCATGGGCCGCGGCTTGGAGTTTCATGGCCCGTGGCTGAGAGTTTCATACAACATTTTACACTGTACAGAAAACCCGATTGCGCCGAAGAAACCGGCGCATTTTTTACTTCTTTTTTTTTTTATTAATGGGAGTTTTCCTAGCGTATATACTTTATTTTCGGACATTATCTGATGAGATTAGAACTGTTTGTAACTTTCCAAAGGAACTGGGCCTTGTTGCATTTTCTGTTCTCGTGCAAAATCCCTAAGGATCCCTTATACTCTCAAAGTTCTTTCTGTTGCTCTAATTGTGATCTTAAGAAGCTACATAAATGAGATCTCGTAACTTAGTTAAGGTCAGCGCTCTCCCGTCCGCGTTCATCCATGCTGACATTTGTGAGGAAATTAAAAACGAGATCAGCATTTTGTGAGATAAAGTTGCCTCAGGCAGAATTTGATTTTGATAAATTTGGGGATTTTATTTCGATATCCTTTTCAATCTTTTCACCCCATGAGATCACCATCGCCCTTATTCCCTTTGATATCTTTCCTCTTATCTCTATTTCTTTTTTTTTCACTATTTTATCACCATCCATCTCTTCCCCTATTCCATTCGGAAACAGCCAAACTCCGACCCTCAGCAATAGCTACCCCTCCTCCTCCTCCTCCTCCTCCTCCGTTGTCTCCTCTCCTCCTCAGCCCACCCTCCCCCCAGACCTAGCTAGCTCCTGCCGCTTCTTCTTCCCTTCGATTCATAAGTGTCCAGTGTGGCCAGGAAGGGTGGCCGTCGAGGGCGCGGGCGTCGGTTTGGGCTTTTAGGGGTCACCCTTCGAGGGTGGGCTCGCTCGAAGGATAGGCACTCCAGATCAGGATGGAAGGGACCCCACGCATATAAAAAAGGAGTGGAAGGAAAAAAAGAGAGGCGAAAGGGAAAAAATTGACGGGGGGAAAAAATGGAGGAAGAATAAAACTGACTTCCCGAGTGAGTCCATGACTCTCAGGAAGTGAGGGCAGTCACAGAGGGGAGAGTAGTGGCCATTTTTACGACCCCTCGTATGAGAGTGAGTGTGTGTGTGTGTGTGTGTGTGTCCTGTATGTGTGTGTGTGTCAGCATAAGCCTATGCATTGCATATATATATATATATATATATATATATATATATATATATATATATATATATATATATATATATATATATATATATATATATATATATATATATATATATATATATATAGTCTCAGAACTGTGATGGGGTTCAAGTCAGAATGACGTTCCTGTTGAATATCCAGATTGAAGGAGAAATCTGACTGTCTGGTGACTGCAATTATCTAATCGTTGATGGGAAATTTTTCTTCCTAAGCATATTAAAGCGATATACTGGAGAGATACTCGGCATGTACGTATTAACTGGTGTATGAATTGTCAAAGCATTCTGTACGCCCCTGTGGGAAACAACATTCTGCGTATCTGTTCTACCTGAACGAATAAATAAACTGTTGTATAAATAAAATGAATTAACCTCACTTTTACATCATGGAAAATATTGTGTATGTGTGCTTTAAGTGTGTATTGCTTGAAAAAATCTTAATTTCCCGTTCATGGAAATTGAGTATGGAGGTATTGCAAGAAACTCAACAGAAAAAAAATATACAAAGTCGTCATAATATCAAGATTTAGTTTGTTGCATATAAAGATTCGTCGCCATCAGTGACTTGAAGTTTCCTCCTGGATGGCAATTAGAGTTGTCTTACTTAAACATCTTACTCAATTTTTGTTAAGGGGAAAATATTTTGCAGTCGATGTATTTAAAAAAAAAAAAAACACTTGGGTATCTTAAATCCTACTGATGGGCACTTCAGGTTTCATATTTTATTGTATAATTTAGATGTATGATGCATGATATGGAATACTTGTGTACGTCTTCAAGGCGTAACAAGGAAATATTTATAAACTATGTTATTTAAATTTTTCCCAATTGCAGCTTTTTTTTGTTTTATCACTTATATTTTTTAGCTTTATCAATCAATTATTTCCTTTGACCATTCAGTATAGAAAAGACATTAAATAATATACCATTATGCCATAATTAAACGAAAATAGATGAATGCAAATTCCATAAACCTTACTTTTGGCCTTGACACTTATAGGTGAACAGGCCCTATAAATGACATAAATTATATAGCATGGCCAAGGACTTAATAGGTGAAATGTTTGGCCTTATGATCAAAATTCATTAGAAAATGTGCATGATTACAGCAAATTCTAGCGTTATCACAAGGACTAGAATATTAATAATGGTTTCAATTGACACCAGACGCCATTCTTTTTTACAACAATTAATTGTAACACAACTTGAGTGTGTGTTTGTGTGTGTTTAAATGCCACTTAATTTATGGGGAACAAGGAAGATCAGAAGAATTTGGAGGAAAATGATGAAGAATAGGAATAAAGAAGGAAAGGAAAAGAAAAGTAGATGAAAGTGAAAGAAGGAGAATTGGTGATAAAGAGGGCAGACGCTACCCCCCCCCCCCCACACCCCATCAGGATTTGGCTCTCAGGGGAGAAAGAGACGAAATACGAGAGAGAGAGAGAGAGAGAGAGAGAGAGAGAGAGAGAGAGAGAAAGGTAGAAGAGAAGGAGAAAGACAGAGGTAGAAGAGAAGGAGAGAGAGAGAGAGAGAGCCATGGGTGCCGCCACATTGAGCACAGGAAGAGGAAAACGGGAGCGGAAGGCGTATTAGGAGCGGTGTCCCTTCACGACAAGACTCATAAAACATAAAAGATATATACATTGCCTCCTCCTCCTCCTCCTCCTCCTCCTCCTCCTCCTCCTCCTCCTCCTCCCTCTCCTCTCACTCGCTTTTCTCCCATTTTATATCTCTGTCTCATGCCACTTCCTCTAATTGCCTTTTGCAGACGCCATGGGTTTTCCCTATAACGCCCCCTCTGCGGCGTCCGGCCCTCTCTCTCTCTCTCTCTCTCTCTCTCTCTCGCTGACCTCTCTCCTGACCTATGTAGGCTATATAGTTTTTCCTCTATTTTTTTCGCTCCGGATTTCTTTGTCGATTTAACCTCGTCGTGATTTACTTGGATTTTCATCATGCTCCACTAGTATTTTATTCAGAACTTCCAGTATATATATTCTGTTATTGTATTTTCCTCCGATTTATACACACACTCCTACACACACACACACACACACACACACACACACACACACATATATATATATATATATATATATATATATATATATATATATATATATATATATATATATATATATATATATATATTCATATATATATATATATATATATATATATATATATATTATATATATATATATATATATATATATATATTTTATAATTTATGTATATATATTATTTATAAATATGTATGTATATATACATACATATATATGTGTGTGTGTATTTAGATATATATATATATATATATATATATATATATATATATATATATATATATATATATATATATATATATAATATCCCTATAGGCCATTTTCCAATTACTGTACTATAAGCTTTTCCCTTGAGAAGGGCCATGATCTTCTCCACCATGGAAACAACCCTCCACAGTTGACTAAACGCTATTTATTAACCTCTCTTAAATAGGTAAGTGTATCTGACATCTTGTAAAAAAGGTCATATATCAACTCAAACTTTTTTCGCGTTTGGAAACATAATTATTCTTCCTTTGTTCATTATTTTCTTTTATCTTTGTTCATGTTATGATTTGCTTACGGTGAAGTTGACACTGATCACAAAAAAGTAATTTGCATTAGTATAGTGTGGCAGACAAGTGAGTTTCATGAATACTTAGCATAATAGTTAACATAAACAATTATCTAATTCTTTTGTAAATGATAAATTTCTAAAGACCATACACCATATATTATTCCAGATATCAGCGTATTTTCACTGTATACTGAAAATCATGGAGAGTTGCAGAAAATGAACAGCATATTTTATAAATTCCAACACGGTACAAAACATCAATATGCCGCAGAAAAGTATGTCAGTATTGCAACAAGGTTGAATGAACTTACATTAAATATTCTGCATGAGACAGTTTTATCTCACGACTGCTATTCAGCACTTTCCATCTCTCCTTTTTTTTCCCCCCCGAATTCGATGGAGGAGGTCCGGAAGTAGCCGGGTCATCTGGCAGTTCCACCCAACCAAAGGCACTTGGTCCTTCCTCCGACATTCATTCTGTTTTCATATTTTATTTATGGTGGTGTAGGCGAGAGGAAGGGAATGGGGAGACAATATCCAACCGGTAGGAAATTCTCTCTCTCTCTCTCTCTCTCTCTCTCTCTCTCTCTCTCTCTCTCTCTCTCTCTCTCTCTCTCTCTCTCGGGTGTGTGTGTGCTTGTGTTTGTGTAAATTTGCTGCATTTTTGTGTACAGTTGTGTGTATTGTCATGAAAAGTGAAACGTAAATGCGTGCTGAATTAGGAACTTGAACGTATTTTTGTATACGTATGTGTGCATGCACTGTATGTATGTATACATATATACATATATATATATGTATGTATATATATACATATATATATATATATATATATATATATATATATATGTATATATATATATATATATATATATATATATATATATATAAGAGAGAGAGAGAGAGATGATTTTGTTAGATAAACTACAATTATTCATTTAAGAGGTTAAGAATTGTATAAAATGGGTACTGTAATCTATGTCATCATCAGTCCATTGTTTATTTTTTGAAGAAATTTGCCTCGGATCTGTTAAGGTAACTTTTCCAACAATTTTCGTTTCGAACTTTACCAGAAATTCATGTCTTTCTCGTTGAATCTTTTCGTGAAAACTGTGGATTAGCTCTCAACATTTGAGCCCTTAGATGGCCAGGATTTCTTCAAAATAATTTATTAGTAGGTACATGCAGGTACATATGTATTAATAGGTCTGAGCTACTCATACTAGCGAATATTTAATCAATATTTTCTGTGCATGAAATCTCTAAAACTGATAAGGCTGACAAATTACTCATAATCGTTTTATCCCGTTCCTGTTCCCCTTCTTCCATCCTACTTTCCACCCACTCCTGACAAGTGATTCATAGTGCAACTGCTTTGAGGTTTTCCTCCTGTTACACCTTTCAAACCTTTTTACTGTCAATTTTCCTTTCAGCGTTGAATGGCCATATACTGTAGGTCCCAGAGCTTGTTCTTTGACCTAAATTCTGTATTCTGTTCTCTATAATCGTTTTATCATACGTAGAGCCATTAAATTCCTCTCTGATATGATTTGGAAAGTTCTTCAGCTCATATTCAAGGTCTGTGGAACTGTGTAGTGTCGTAGAACTGTGAGATTGGAGTTGGAATGATAAAATGAAACATAACTGAAGCTTTCTTGGGAGTTTGTGCGAATGCAGATATGTACAGTATGTGGAATTCTCATCCTGCTTTTGTTTTTCACTTACAGCCTTTTAACCTTTAAAAGGCTGAGGGTTTATCACTTACGTCACTTCATCTTTGTACCTCCTTTTGTTAATATTATCTTTTCTCAGGTCTGGGCTAGAAAAGTGTATTATGTTCTGCATCCCAACAGCCTTTCCTCTTAAAAAAATTATTTATAATATATTACAGTTATATTAAACTGTTCTTACAACTGGAATAGTTTTTACTTGTTAAGGGAAACAAATACATTCAACATTTTCAGTTCTCTATTACTGATTATATTTAAATATCTAAAATCAGTTTGGTTCAGATATATAAATTTCATCATCATAATGTCGTCAAAAAAACTTAGTTATTTAAAGTGCAATAAAATATAACTTAATCAAATTTATCGTTTTGTTACATTGTCTATATTGCAACCAAAACGCTTGAATAATGAACTTTGGTTTCTGTCCAGTGTACTATAAATCTCTCTGACAAAGTCTCTCTCCTTGTTTATTTTCTCTCTCTTCCACTCTCTGTTCTTCCATGCCGTTTTTATTCTCTTTTTCTTCTTCTTCTTCCCTCGACTACTCTATGCGCTACCCCTCCTGAGGTTACCTTTGACACCCGATCCTGGACATTATTTTTTCTGCCCAACACCAGATCAGATATAACCCAAAAAGACTGCACGCACACACACACATTATATATATATATATATATATATATATATATATATATATATATATATATATATATATATATATATATATATATATATAGATATATATATATATATATATATATATATATATATATATATATATATGTGTGTGTGTGTGTGTATAGATTATATATATATATATATATATATATATATATATATATATATATATATATATATATATATATATATATATATATATATATATATATATTTTACGTGGCAGTCTGATTGACTTCCTGATGCTTAAAATTGTGTAACATCTACAATAATGCTTTTGGTGTCCGCAAAAAATACATAATCAGATGTGAAGTGATTGATCATTGATCAAGCAAACTCTGTCGTGCACTATTTTTTTAATTATTCAGAGTAATAATAATAATAATAATAATAATAATAATAATAATAATAATAATAATAATAATAATAATCATCATCATCTTTAATTTCAGCACGAGGCCATATACCTGGAATATACAAGTAGAGGCATTACAACAGATACACACAAACTAGATACACGAGTTGAAGTGATAAAAATGATAATTGGTAATATCCACACAGTTGCTGAGGTAGTAGTAGAAAAAAGATAGCAATTATTATTGGTAATGATTATTATTAATGAGAATAATAGCAAAAATAAACAAAAAGCATGTTAAAAAATGATAGCAATTAAAAACAGACTGCCTACAAACAAATTTCCCGCTGGGAACCTTAGGTGAAACACAAAAGTCAGGTCCAGGGGCTAAATACGAAAAAGTGGAAAAAAGCAAGTCTCAATGATAATAATAACATTAAAGATAATAATAATAAGTAATCATATTAGTAAACATAGTAATACAATACAATAAAAACAACACCATCAATAATAATAATAATAATAATAATAAAATAAGAATAATTATAGCAATAATAATAGCAGAATCAGCATAGGACACTTTATTGAATTGCGAGGACAGTAAGAACACACAGCACTCAGGCCATCCCAGTGAGGAGGGAGATGACACCAGTTTATGGTACAGACGTCTCATTATCCCATCTTTCCCGATCTTCTTCTTGCCTCACTATTTAGGATGCAACGAATGAGCAAATTGCTGCTGTTTCTCAGTCGGGCGATCAGACAAAACACAGAGAAGGTCAATATTCGAATGTTAGTTGCGGATCTTATCCCTGAACCCAATGGCGTCTCGCTATGATGATGAGCCGTAGCAAAGAATAACTTTACTTGAAGTTATTTTATCTGTTAGGGACTTGAGTAGTTGATTGCTGCATACAAAAAAAGTCTCGTGTTACAAGATGACAGTGAATTACCCAGCAAGACGCCTTACCCTACAAGCATCACTGCTATGTTGAAAAACTGGAAGTTTCCCTTAAAACATTTTAGATGAAGACCTTGTGGCAGTAGCCTTTTCATTATCAGTCACTTTAGTGACAGTGTACACCTTAAAGCATTGACATTCATTTATCTGTTTCCTAGATTCTGTTGGTGTCTCCAGCAATGCCAAAACGAAGGAAATTCTTCTGTATACTTTGTTCGGAAGACAATGAATTCTTGTTTCCCACAGACCCTGTCTAAGCTGTACAGTTCAAATAGAGATGAAGGGAGGCTGTTAAATGTCTGTATATATTTTTGAACTATTAAACATGTGATGTTATTCGTGGCTATTCCTTCAAGGGAAGAGATGAAACTAAACACTGGGCCTGCAAACCTTACAAGCAACTCAAATCAAACTGCGAAGGAGAATAAAGGCTGAGGCTTCCCCTCTTAGTGGGGCCATTATACTCACTTATTTGACAAATAACTGGACTGAATTCTCTTTTCCATTGAAGCAGTTAGGTAATTTTTCCTCTTTGAGTATTAGGCAGAATTATAACGAGAGGTTTGTGTATTCTGTAAATAGAGATATTGTAACCTATTCTGCTTTATTATTAATTGCCCTAACTATTTTTTGTGCAGGAAGAGTTCTGGCTTAGGTAGTTCCTATTCGAAAGTACCAGTCACAACATGAATTGCCAGGGCCAAGACTGTTTATGATCATTTCTTTATTTTGTTGTATGAGTGTCCAGATTACAACATTAAATTTATGGTTGTCATTTCTTTCATTACAGGTCACGTGAAGACTCCGATATATTCTGTACTCTGCAGCCTCGTCTTCAGCGACCTTCAAGTTCCCTTCTGTGGCTCTTAATTCCTAGAACAAAAACCGCGATTGAAATCTAGCTTGTGCCTTAGGGCACAGGTTGAACCTTTTGTCTTCTAGTGAAGTGAAAAGTGAGAAAACATGAGGACATTGTTTGTACGTTGTCCACACACTGATGTACCATTCTCGTAAAGAGATAGGATTCAAAGCCAGTTGAATATAATGTACCTCTGTTCTCCTTAGATTGTGGCCTTGTAATTATTCAAAGGACAGTAAAAATTCATGCAAGCGATACTGTTACCAAAAGACTATCTGATGACTCTTCCCTTTCCCAATTTTTGGAAAGAACTTTTTCCAAAATCTAAGCAAGTTTTAACAACCCAATTAAAATTTCTATATAAAAAAACTGCTACTAATTCAATTTAAATTTCGCTGATAAAAGTTAATCCTTCAGGCCCGCCCTCGAAAATCAAGTGTTTTGGATCAGTAATTTGAGTAATCTACCTCACTGTAGCACAGGTAATGATGATTCAAGAACATACAGTGAGAAGCCCCGTTAGGGTCTATCGGTGTAACTGTTCGGTCTTGTTGAGCTACGCTAGAGCATAAATAGTAAAGGTGCCATATCTTACAGACATTTTTTATGGAATGTTTTATTTTGGTACTCATCATTTGTACCGTCACTTCTACATTACCACTTCTTTTTTTGTTGAAGGAGCAGTTTATGTAAATTTATATCATGTGGTATAGTTTATTGTTTACGTTGTTGGACTGTTGGGGACATTTTTAGTAACTGATTGTTATTTTCCAATTTGCAAAAGTCTGATTTCTACGTTATAGTGTTTTTCATATAGCAGTTAATTGTACATTTTTAGCTTTGGCGGATCATTTCTTCCATTTGTGTATATGACATTTATAATCGTTAGTGGTAATTTGTCACTGATTATGGTTTTTAGAAGACTGTTATCTACTCCTAGAGTTCGTCCAGCATATCCAATTATTTTGTGTGAGATTTTAAGATTATTTATTTGAGCAGTAGCAAACATATCAACTTCACTTTCTCAAGATTTTTTTTTTTTTTTCATTCACAGAGGTATAACTTAGCCTTGTTGAGTGTTGTGTGACTTCATAGACACTGTAATCCATTGCAGAAGGAAAACGAAAGACACCTGCCCCTAGTAGCTGTCTCGTGAATGCGAGGTCCTCAGTCACCTGCTTTCCTTGTGGGTGACTTCCGATTTCACCTTCTCGGACTCATTTCCTCCTTTTAGGCTTTTCAGTCAATGGAGTGAGTCCAACCTCCTTCCAGCTATGAAACATTTCGAATCTGGCAGTAACTAGTTTTAAACAAATTAGACCAACTTTTAGTTTGTGGTGTTCATTCCACGAGGAGAACACCACCTTGATGTAATGTATATCCTGTCTTCCAGGTGTATAAGGTGAATAACTAAATGATCCAGTCCAGGAATGTGAAACAGCACATAAAATGCTGCTCTTGCTGAGTTAAGAAAGTTATAAAGTCTTCTTTGTTCGGCTTCGACTTTGAGATTTTTCGCTGGTTATTGTCTGAGGCGCACTACCTGTCAAGCTGTTTCATCTAACTTTGGTTCTTCAGGGCTTGTAGCTACAATAGAACAAGTTTCCATGTCAGGAATTTCATCTGACTTTGGTTCTTCAGGGCTTGCAGCTACAACAGGACAAGTTTCCATGTCAGGAATCTTGTGACTTATCATCTCTTCCTTTCAACTTGCCTATCTGCAAGACATGCTGTATGTGAGTTTTCCATTCGTCACGCCTTTCAGAAGTTATCTACTTGTTTTGGTACGGTTGCAGTCCAGTTTCTGACCCATTTTGCACGTGAAGTCTTTTTTGCACCCTTCGTCCTAGGTTGAAGAAATGGGTTTGTGAACAACAGTCGTCCTTTATTTCATACAGGAACTCGTTACTTTTAACCAGATTGCTCTCCTTTTGATCCCTTCGGCCTAGATTAAAGTAATGGGTTTGTGAATAACAAATGTCCTTTACTTCATCCAGAAACTGATTACTTGTAACCAAATTGCTCTCCTCCTGATCCACTTGCTCCTTGGCAACAGGACATGCCTACACGCAAAGAATAATTCGGTCCACCATCAGTCACATTATAAAATAATGAATATGGCAATAACAAATTAAAGCGAATTATTGTACTGTGGTGTTCATTCCAAAAAGAGTGCCACATTGCAGTAATATTTTTCCATCTTTAAACTGGCGACTCTCATTTGACCCATAGCTAATTGATGATAACTCACATTTCCAAAATCCCTGAATGAAGAGAATTCAGATCAACACTTATAATCAAACCTATCTTATGTCAAATATTGGAAACAGACCTTTGAAATAAATTTTGTCAGAACTGTTTACTTATCCAGTTATTAGATTTTTAAGGAGTCACAGTACAATAAGCAAAGTATAATATATTTCACCAGAAAGAGTTGTAAATTTTAATTCACTCGTCTGGTTAAACTGTTTATTAATTAGATAACCACCAGTAACCGAAAAGTTCCTTGCTTGCCTAATGGACCCAGTTGTGTGTGTGTGTTTTTTGTTTTTTTATTTGCAGTGGATTATGGTGTCTGGTAATTCGCACTACACATGAATTAGGCCCAGTTAAAATATTTGGTTTGTATAGGAAAAGTAATTTCGTTTCTAAAGAAGTAACATTATTACAATTGCTTGAGCTTTGGTGAAAAACTTGGTAAGATAGATCCCAGTGTTTTTAGCCTTACAAAGGACCTCTCTCTCTCTCTCTCTCTCTCTCTCTCTCTCTCTCTCTCTCTCTCTCTCTCTCTCTCTCTCTCTCTCTCTCTGCCGAACTATTCTTGCTTCCCTTGCTATTTTTCCCTCTTGTGGCAGTTCCTTCCTTTTGTTCAACTTTCTTGCTTCCCTTGCCATACAAGAGGGTTCCTTGAATTTGTTTATCTTTAAGTTTCACTCTTGCCAACTATTTCAGATGAACCATTCCCAAGTGGCAGTTCCTTCCTTTGTTTATTTTAAGTTTCATTTATTTTCCCCCACCCCAATATTTCAGATGAACCATACAAGAGGGAAATTAAAATTATAACTCCTCTCTCTCTCTCTCTCTCTCTCTCTCTCTCTCTCTCTCTCTCTCTCTCTCTCTCTCTCTCTCTCTCTCTCCGAAATAATGATAAATTCACACTCAAACAGGCGACTGTGATAATGGTCTTTCCATTCAATACTTAACTCTGTATTTATAGAAGATAAGAACCCTGGTACTGTATGCAGAAAAAAAGACGTTGAAATACTCTTTATGGATAAGATGTAAGTTTACGTATGTAATATTAAGAGAATGTGATCAAATTAATTAGATCTCATTATATGTTTGTTACTTTTAAGGATATCTGGCCTCAAAATTATCAACTATTGTGGATACTGTATGTTGTTGTATTGGATTTGTTTTTAATAATAAAATGTCTTTTGTGTTTTATTGATAGGCAATAAAAACATCGTGTTGCCAATTCTCTCTCTCTCTCTCTCTCTCTCTCTCTCTCTCTCTCTCTCTCTCTCTCTCTCTCTCTCTCTATCCATACAAAGACCAATCGGTTATTTCACGAAAAGCCTGTTTTTGTCCATATTCAACGTTTGGGGGTTTTGTTTTTGCAGACATAATACAAACCTTTGCAGTGCACTTATGTGTTGCAAGGGCAGAACAACCATGAAGGAATATCTGAAGTTTTCTGGAAGTCCGAGAGAAGTCTCTTGAAGGAAGTATTTCTCTCATTCCTCGACCTCCTACAGTGATCTCTGTTGTCTTTCAAACTACCACACATTTTCTATGCTTGCATGATTGTCTCGCAATGTGTAGTCACTGGTAGTTCATTAAATTCGCCCCTATTATCTCCTTTCGTATTTGTTATACATCTTCAACCTCAGGTGGTCTTTGAGTAGCCTTTCTTAAGAATAGATAGTGTATAGGTTAACCCTTTACTTAATGGCGAAGTTCATGTTATGTTCTTCGTTCCTGAAACAACGTATGTTATTAGCTTGTTATTTTACACTTTTTCTCCAGTTCCTGTCAGTTCTGCTTGAAGTCTTGTAGTCAAGTACGTAACAAAGTCTTACATTGCATGCGGGTAAACCTCGTTCAGATATATACTCGATAAATGTTAGCGAGTCGTTAATGAACCTATCTACACCAGAGTAGGTCAGATTTTCATTCCATCTCCTAACTCTTTAAAGATTTTGAAGGATACGTTTTCTCACTATCACTCCTACTTTTTCTGCACAACCTTCTGCTTCTCTTTCTTCATCTCTTCCTCTTTCTTCCCCATTGCACCAGCTGTCTCCTGCTGCTGCTGTTTTTGAAATATTTTGTTTTGGTGCCCTCCTTCCACGCAACTGCTTTGGAATCTCGATCCTGCTTGCCCTGTCATTGTAAGAATTGCTCTTATACGGTTGAGGACAGAACTGTGCAGAGATTCCTTGCTTCTTTCAAGATAAAAGGCCTGCACTGAGTAGAATTTGGGAGCCATCGTAATAACGGACAAAATCTCTTTTCCATTACGTCATCATTACCTTTTCTTAGACGTGCATCTGTTGAAGAGCTTCCTTTAGGACATGATGAAGACTCCTGAAGACCTTCACACCTGTTCTCATCCGAAGACTGTCACAGTATTCTCCCAGGGGTTGTGCAAAGGGTATGTCCGGGACACCTCTATCTCCCTTTCATCATTACATCATTTGCATGTTATGGAACTTCTGAAATTTCCGTCACGGTATCATTTCTACCTCAGTCCTGCTATCTGATCCTTAATATTCTTCATAAAACTCATTCAAATCGGCAAAATCTTTTTCACATGTTATACTGTGGTTCATATTCGTATAGCAATACAGATTGTGCTGGACTTACGTACTCTTTGTACACACAAATTTTAGTTTTATTTCTCACTGTTATCTTCCTGCCGATAGCTTGATACATTTTAATCACGTCTGTCTTGTAGTATAATCTATCATCCTACTTTAGACCGTCATTGTAACTCTGTCTTAATTGCCTTAAACACTTCCATTTCAAAACTGAATTCTTTGCATTTCTCCCTCTAATTCTGTTATCATGGTCAAACTGTCTGTATAAAGTTGGTTCCTTCCACCCGTATTTCCTCCAGAACATCCATCACTATTACAGGTAGCTTGGACACGATGCCATATGACCAGCCCACCTGGCGCCCCCGCCCTCCCAAAAAAAAAAAAAATTTTGCTTGTCTGACAATGCTTCTGTTTTCGCAACAGATATATATGCAACGGGTTAAGCCGTTGAAATTACTAAAGATATGCCATCACAGACATTTGTAATTTTTACCACAGACATTTGTAATTTTGGCGACAAAGGAATATATGTCCTAGGAAACGATGATTACAATCCAGAAAGTACCCATGCACAAAAAATCAAATTTACACTTCACAAATTATTTGAAGATGGTAAAATTGTAGAAATATGTTGGATTACTGCCCATATAGGCATTAAAGAAACTGAAATTTTCGATAAAGCTGCAACTGCTGTGAGAAGATCACAGGTAGATATTCCATCCCTAAAACCCATTGTAATCGGTAAATTGCAGAATAAATAGTGAACATGAATGTCACTAATTAAAAGAGATCAAGCTCAATGGTGTAATATGGAATTCGCCATATAAAAAGGAACGACACAAGTGATTTTGATTCGTCTTAGAATTGGTTATTTTCGTCTGACTCGAGGATATTTTACGAATTGGCCGCATAATCTCATTTGAATGTACTGGGTGTAGAGTAAGACTAAGGGTTAAAAATATTTGGCGTGAATGTCCGAAATATAATTGACAAAGCATGTCAAGCTTCGGAAACAAATCGGGTAAAAAAAAAAAATTAGAATTTCCATTATTTTGAGTTAACATGATTACAAATTGTTGAAGAGCTGTAATTTAATAAATGAACCTTACCATTAATACAGACCACCTCTTCGGGCCATCCCTGTGAGAACTAAATAACCTCAGTGGCATGGTTAAACTTAATAATAATCCTCGTATGCTGGCCATTGTTATAGGATATGTCCTACTCTTCCAAACAGCATATAATCGGCAGGCTTCAGAAGTTGCCATGACCAAAAATATCCCCTTTGCGAAAGATGTGAAAGGTAATTCTTCCCTATCCAAGGCTACATTTGGCTTTCTTCTTTCTGGAGGAAACGAGGTTTCTTGAGTAAATCTGATGTTTTTATTAAGAGGATAGAGCTCCCTGTCATATAATTCTTAAGAGGGATCTATCTTTGACAGTTCTCATTGAGCTAAACTTTGCCAGTCGATAATGTGGCCGAAATAAGCATATCGATAAGACTCCCAAGCATCTGACTTTGGAGATCATTGGCTTTATGACCACATTCAACTGATATGGGCAGACCTGCAATTGTCCTCACCAGAGGCCTCAGGTTCTCGGGTAAATCCGTGGGTCAGAGGGATAGGTGTATGGTTAATTTAGCTGGTTATTTTCCATAAGGAGTGTCTTAATGTTTGGGCCTTGTTTGAGAGGTTAAGACGAACGTAACTCCAAGCAGGTGTTTTATCAGTCCCAACACTCCAGTGCCGTAGGAGTGCAGGGGCGTCACTTCAGATTTTTGATGAAGGGGGGGCAAAGGCGGTTTGGCGAGCGGAGTGACCCTAATCACCTGGGTTTTTTTATTTTGAGTTATTTTATGTGCTTTTTGAAGCACATAAAATAGACACATTTGAATTACAGTAGGAATAATGGAAAACCAGCTGCTGTTGCTTGGAGGGGGGCAAGTTGAGGCTGGGGGGGACCTTGAGTCTTGGGGGGGCAGTTGCCCCCCTAAATGACGCACCTGTGGGAGTGTAAGACAGTGTAGTTCAGGGTGTTTTTGAATTATCATCCCAACAGAACCACCACCTTGGCTATCACTTTAAGAATCTATTCCCACAATTGTGTTATGGTTAAGTGATGGTGGTGGAACTGTTAGGTCTAGTTTTGGCCAGCAGACTCCACCCATTCACATCTTAATCTGTTCCGTAGGGGGCTAGTGCCGTCAGTGCACCTCATGCGGTGCACTGTAGGCATTACTGAAGGTACTTTGCAGCGTCCCTTCGGCCCCTAACTGCAACCCCTTTCGATCATTTTACTGTACCTCCTTTCATATTCTCTTGCTTTCCACCCTCTCCTAACAATTTATTCATAGTTCAACAGCGAGATTTCCCTGCTGTTACACTTTTAAAACATTTTACAGTCAATTGCCGTTCCAACGTTGAATGACCTCATAGGTCCCAGTGCTTGGCCTTTGGCCTAAATTCTATATTCAATTCAATTCACATCATCTGGAAATTCTGGTTCTCGTTTGTTTTACAGGGTGCTTTAGTCCCTTCCATGATTCTGCTTACTTAAATGAATGCTTTTAAAATGATCTAGTGTAAAGTCAGTGATTACTGAATTCAGTACATCAGAAGAGATTTACATGAATTGTTGAACAACAATTGTGTTCTTTAGGCATTCCATTTGCCGAAACCTGTTGTTCTTAAGCAACCCCTTCTAACCAAGATAAACCTAGTCTATCATTGTGAATTTGGTGAAACTTCACCCTTGATTACAATAATTCACTTATAAGTATATCAGCACATTTAAAGTTTCAGTTCGAAACATACATACTCCATTCCTTCTGACTTAAAAGGCGTCTAGAGACGCCAGTGCTAGCAGCGAGTACTGCTAAGTACGGTGGGTGAGGTTTTTGGGTCTGTTCAACCTACTTTTGGAAATTAGGAATTTATTAGCATTATTGCTAATGCTGACACAAAAGGTAGAGCTTTCAAGTCTGTCCGTCTATCTGGTGCAGTTGTTATAATGTGTGCCCGCTGTTTCTCTGCTTCTGACGTCACATCGAACAAAGTTCGATCGCGTGGACACAGCGTTAAGCAGACGAAAGTAAAAATGAAGCGAAAATCGAAATAAAACTCATTTGGTTTTCCGAAGTGTGCATCAGAGTTGCACGGTGACATGCAAAAACAGATATCACAGGTAAAAATTGGCGGTACGTCAAAAAGAGAGAGATTAAACTACATAAAAAGAAGG
Organism: Macrobrachium rosenbergii; assembly: GCF_040412425.1. Lineage (NCBI taxonomy): Eukaryota > Metazoa > Arthropoda > Malacostraca > Decapoda > Palaemonidae > Macrobrachium > Macrobrachium rosenbergii. The sequence goes on along the minus strand of NC_089763.1, from coordinate 40,739,948 downwards.
CTAAAAGAAAGTCCGTATGTATTAAGGTATGGTGAAAGTTGCCCTTAAAAATTAACATTTTGTTTAGGGTTACCAAACTATAGTGAAAATTTTAAAAGGTATCGGACGGAGGCGAAGGTTAAACATAAAGTATTAATATAGAAGGCTAGAATTGAGAAAAAATCCGTTCATATACAAAGTTGTGTAACCTAATATCTGATGACGCCATAAGTCTAAAGTACATAGACCGATTTTAATTACTTTGACATCAGTCAGAACTTAGGAGATTAGTATAGACCACAGTAATATAGGGTAGACTTTGTGACTAAATGGAATATTAAGTGGCGCTGGTTAAGTAGTGGCATATTTTGTGATAAAGTTTGATACTGTACAATATAAAGAAGTAAAAACCATATATTAACCGGACAGTCTTTTATTTAAATCCAAAAAATAAATTCTCAAATTTTGGAGAGGTTCCTCTATACAGTTCAAAAGAAATTAAACTTTTTTTATGCACCATGGAACCAGCATTGCAATGCCGGAAGAGGGTGTCCTCAGCAGGAGGCATTATAACCAGTGAGTTATCAGCCTCGCTGCCGACCGAAACGGCTGTTTTCTGACATGACAGCCGATGACCAAGATGGGAAAACCTTATATGCTTCCCTCATGCTTTCCCTGATGGATTCCCGTTTTCTTTGTCACTGCTGAAGAACGTTAGAACCTTTCAAATTGTCAACGAGGGCTTGTCATGTATAGGGTGTCCGAATGGGGCAGGGTGTTTGAGTAACGTTACACCACTAAGACAAGGCTTTGATGACGTCATTCTCATGGCTGTCATTTCGTACTCAAAACATAAGCTCGACTTGACAGGTTGTCTTGTGAAACATGGTATGAAACTCTGTAGAGTTTATCCATCAGAATTTCGCTGTAATGGAAAGAATAATGGCCAAGAAGTGTCTAGTTCCTCTATGGATGACGTAACAGTATTTCTTCAAGTTTAACATACGCTTTCGACATTGCGTTTTCCGTTTTCGTTTATTTCAAAGCTGCGGGTCTCGCCCGTTCTTATTACAGAAAACGAATCTTATTCGCTTTCATAGAAAACCAGAAACCATTAGGCAGTAAGAGACTAACTATAGTAAGTATATAATGGTGCATTAGCCATTTTGATATTGACATTGTAGCTGGTAGATTTCTGAACTTTGAGCTTTTAAGTGATAATTCACTTATAAATGTTAAAAATAGGGTTATTTAATCTTATTTTCAGAGATATTTATATGGAAAACTAACTAAATTCTCAAATCTGTGTTGACTAAAACCGCATATTTGAGGTGCTAAATCTAGGCTATTCCCTTCCCATGTTCCTGCATATTTGCCCTCAAATTTAACATCAAGCTATCTACTATGTTGAAAATTTTTTTACACTAGTTGTGTTCATATATGGGAGACTTCAATTTTGCCACTGGCGTGAAATGTGATGCCAAATGCTGAATATGCCAGTAAATACACCACTGCAAGACTCCTCCAGCCTTAGAGTTACGTTGTACTACCCACTTTAAACTTTTAGATTCTTTTTAGACTATTATTTCACAGATATTTTTAAAACTAAAATAACCAGTTTTCACTTGGTTAGTCTTGTTAATGGATTTCGTTACTTCAATACCATCTCCTGACTAACTTCATCCATGTAAAACTGTCAATATAATTGACTCACTTCTAGCTTGCAAAACACCAATTACCAGAAAGAGATTCATTTACCTAACCAGAATTCATCATTTATTAATTTAAATTTAATGTACTGGCATTTTAGTTAATTTACTCAAGCTTTATTGGGAATGAAAATTTCTTCTCAATTAATGAATTTTTTTCAGTCATACACTTTAATAGTCAATATATTTAAAAATGCACCTTATAATGTGCACAGTTAACAAGTTAGCATTTTGCATCGTTGTGCTCATGTATTTTAAACCAATATCCGTTATAAGTTTAGAGACAAATTCAAGCTTATTACTTTTTAATGGTATAAATACTTAATTTTGTGTTACCTTTATTTACAGCAGTTCACTTGACTTTCACCTACTCTACATAATAATCATTTGCTAAATTTGAATATTCACCTTCATTTGTTTCAGATGTCTTGTGAACAAGAGATCTACAATAAACAAAGAACAAAATTCATTGAACTTTACTTTATTTAAACTGTACATCATCCTTCAGTCTGTTACAACAATAGCAGTTAATTACGCCAAGACTTATACAGTCTTCCCAAAAGCAGACAAGTGACTCAAATGCCTAATAAATCGTCTTACAGCCAAACACCATTCAATGTAAGTGATTGAGTCGGGTAAATGGTCGGAGATGTGCAAAGCTAATATCCTCCTGCCCCGTTCTTCCTCCCCCAGCAGGACAGCAGGTCGGACTAACGTCAACCTTCACCTTACACATGGACCACCAGGCCAGTTCAGGTTCTGTGTGATAATGCCTTACAAAGTCATCCCATTACCAGGTAATTAGGGAGTAATGTTCAGCACTTAATTGGAACATTCCTTCATGTATTATGGAGCTTGGGTGTCATCTCAGATCGTTCAGCTTCATTTTAACAAGATAAAGAAAACTGCAGTTTTTTAACTGATCACCAGAACAGGGTTACAAGACTACAAATTTTCTTTCTCACATTTCTCACCAAGTACAAGACTAAAAACATTTCTGTTTGTTGTGCTTATCAGAATAAGGCCTCAGGATTATAAAAATTGATGTTTTACACTGAACACGGCAACAAATATAAGAAAATTACAATTCCATCTTGCTCATTAGAGCAACCCTACAAAATCAAAATGGCTGTTTCACAAGCTCATTACAGCAGGGATACAAGACACTAAAAACTAGACTTTTACTGATTAAAACTGGGATGTAGAATAATGAACATTCCCTTTCCATACTGACCATAAGGATGACTACCATGCTACAGCCAAAACCAACAAGCACTGGCTAGGAATAACTTCAAAGGGAACTTACTGCTTTTAATAAAGACATCGCATCTCAAGACTTGCCTTTAATAAGAGAATACCAACCTGCTGACAGACCTCATGCTTCCTGTAACTTTACGCATATTTTTGGTCATAACCTACAATATATTTTCAAGACATTAATTCTCAAGACTTGCCTTTGGAATGATAATATCAAATGCTGACAAGACTCAAGCTTCCCATAACTTTAAGAATATTATTTGGTCATAAAGAAGATATATTCTCATTTCTTCAAGAACAGTATCCCACTTCTTACAAGAACATTTTAATTACTCTTGGTATCAGGCTCTCCCAAACTAACACAATTTTCAGGTCAAAACTCTTGCAACCTTACACATATTTTAGATTGGTACACTTGTTGGGTACAAAACTCCAAACCCGACACTTTTAAAGGGGGGAATTCTCCCATGACACACTTTTTAGGTAAAAAACTACTCAAACTGATGATTTTGGGTTAAAAAAAACTCCCAGACTAATACATTTTTTGAAAATAAGTACTCCCAATTGACATATTTATTGGATACAAAATACTTTCCCATACTGGCATTTTCTAGCCAATAAACTTTTTGGAAAAAATACTCTCCTAAACTAACTTCCCAGGCAAACTCTCACAAGCAGATTCCTTAAGTACACAAAGTTCACAATTAGATGGAAAACAACTCTTTCCAACAAAAAAAAAAATCAAAACTATTTTCTGGGAATAAAGGTTCCTTTGAATTAAGAGGCTTTCTAAAAAAGCATCTCCAACACTAAACACCGTTTTTAGGAAATGACACTCAAAAAAAGCATAGGAAAATTCCCTTTAAGTCACACACTCTAAGACAAAAAACTCTCCTGTACTGACACTTTCTGGACAAGAAAACTTCTGAATAAACAAACTGCCTTTAAAAAAACTATGAAAAATCTATGTCCCAAACCAAAATACCTTCTGGATAAAACTAATACAAATTTACAGACTTTCATGGCAAAAGACAAAACATTCATGAAGTACCAGAATTTGTTAGCATAAAGTTCACAAAGCTACAAGACATCCTAAGCAATAACTGCATGAATGAACTTTTCAATAAGAATAACATAAGAGGCATTAGCTGCAAAAGTCCCATATAAGATTACTGACTTTCTGGACAAAAAACACAAAAAGACTTCCTATGTAAAAACCTTGTAACTAACAGATTTTCTAACCCAAAAGATCTTACAAGTGACAAACTTTCAAGGCAAAAGCTAACATTTTCAAAACATCTTGAATGTAAAAGCTTAAATGGTAACAGACATTCTATATGCAAAGCTATAACAAACCAACATAATTCCCATTGGAAAAATCAATCAAAAAACACGTCAATGAGCATGTATCACCAACGCTTTCTCGGGGAAGATTATCACACACACTTACAGGCTTTCTAAATGACAAAACTATCACAAACCACACTTCCTGAATTCAAAGATATAAAAATACACCTACTGAAGGGAAAGTATCAACAAGAAATGGATATCCTCACAGTCATGTAACACTATTTAATCAATTTTAAACAGGTAGGAGTATCACAAATAAACTTCTTGAATACAAAAGTGTCTCAATATGAACATTCTAAATGAAAAATATCGTGAGAAACTTCCTAATATGTCCGAGTATCATTAACCAACTGATTTCATGAAATGGAAATGTATCGCAAACCAAAAGACTTTCTAAACACGTAAGTATCATAAACTAACATACTTTCTTACTCAAAATATACTGAAGAATGATTTTCTAAGTTCCAACTGACCATAAACATACACTTTCTGAATCCACACATTATTCAAACACCAACTGTCACCACTGAATTTTATCATCATGCACATACTGTACTAGACAATCCCAAATTATCAACTGGAGCCCAGATTAGTCTAGAGAAATATACGTAAACTACTTCTCGACAGCACAAACACACACTGACATCAATCTGTGCTAATACATACACATGCTAAATGTCATGAGTTAATACTGAAACACCAAATTCCATTGTTATCTACTAATTCATGAATAGGCCTACTAAACTCCACTATCACAAACTGACCTTTGAATGGCAAATCAATTATCATCTACATAGTGATGAATCTCATCAACTGTCACCACCTGATATCTGAATATCAAGTCCAACTGTATCAAATTACATCTGAATACCATTCCGAATCCCAAACACCGGTGTCACAAATGAAGTGTGATTCTGAAAGGCAGATTATGATGGAATTCTTTATTCAGTTTTGGACCAAGAAAGGGTTTGATTCATGACAGTGGAGTATGATAAAACCTCACTGCCATAAATCAAACTTTCTTAGTCCAAAACTGAATAAAGATTCCATCATAATCTACCTTTCAGAATCACAACCTAACATGTTTAAGGCTTCTGTACACCAAAATTAAAATCATAATTTGAGAGAACACAACATTGATCACAACCTCTTTGTTACAACTTCCTATAACAAAATTATTATCAAACAATACTTATAAGTGCCAAACTTTAGTCAAACTACTTGTAAGTGTCAAATTTTAGTCTTCTTCTCATTCTAAAGCATCACAACCAAGGACTAAACGACATCTTACATCCAAACAAAGCTTCAGCAGAATTTTTGAATACCATTACTATACAAGGATTATAAACTTCAATCTTTCTAAAGTCCAGAATTGAATTGAACTGAATTAATATCAATCATGCACAAGGTAATGATTTTGAAATGTGGGCAGCCCTACAGAGCCACAGAGCAGGCCAAAGAGTCCACTTGCTCATTGCCTAGGATGTCCACATGGTTCAGGGTCCAGCAGAAGCAAACTAGTTTTTTCCAGATTGAAATACAAAAGAGCCAATCCTGAATTTCACGGACTATAGGATGGATGCAGTCAACAGGTTGGATGATGGATAAAGAATTAGCAAAGTCTGTGAAAATAATGAAGGATGATGGGGGGTAGATTCGTTGTTTTAGTGCAAACAAAATGGCAAATAGTTCTGCTGGAAGTATGCTTGCCACAGGTAGGAAATGTGAGAGGAGATATCCGAGATTGTGTCTGTGGGATTGGAAACCTCAAGTGTTCCACTGGAGTACAGACATTAAAGGGAATGAGATATATGTGATATTACAGTCAGTATGGTTAAGGTAGGGTTGTTAGATGGAGATGGACTGTCTTCAGTTAGAAGTAGGTGCTGGTGAGTGTCAGGAATAAAGGGTGAGTCATCTGTAGAAGGGAGATGGAGTCTAAAGCTGAGGAGGGATAGAAAGAGAGAGACTTGCAGGTATATCCTGGTGGTAAAGCAAGATCATGGATACTTTTTCTCTGTACAGAGATCCGAGTGGAAGGTTGGGTGGGAAAGGAGAAAGGTAGGGGGGAAAGGTGAGGCAGGTGGAGATTCTATGGAAGTTGGCAGGGGAGTAAGGGGAAGGATAGTGGGAGGGTTGTGGACCTCAGCAATGGTATGATGAACAGTAGTGTATTTTGTGTGGGAGGAGGTGAGGGATGAGGTTGGGTTTGGGATCATAATAAAGGACTGATTTATGTAATCCTCAATGTCCTTCATGGTTTCTGGAGGAGACTTGGCTGTAAGGATTTTCTTGGGTGGAGGGCAAACAGTAGGTGAGTGAGAAAACTTGAAAGGGGAGAATGTGCTATTGGTCTTAGGAGTTGTTCCAAATTGGCATTTATTTCTTTGTGTGGAGGTTGTGTTATGGAGAGGAAGCTTTGGGAGTGAGAGACAGGAAAATAAGGTCTTGGCCCTTGAATGTGACCTTTGTAAAATTTTTTGGATATTTCCTGTTGCTCTTGTCCCCAAGATTGGCTGACATTGTTAACCGGGCACTGTTCATTGGATATCACCACTATTCCAGTGCAACTGTTGAGGTGAGGATGTGGAGTAGTAGGGAAGGCATTACCTTGTAGGTCTTTGAGAGTAGACATTGCTTAAGCCTGGGCTTCAGTGTTCACCATAACAAGACGTGAGCAGTCGTGTCTTGTTAGTAACTTCACATTCCTACCTGTTTCTGCATGCACTTTTGAAAGTGGAGTGTATTGTTTGAGTATGGAGTGATCAGGGGTGTGATAAAACTTCTGGGGTCCAAAGAGGGTTGACATAAGGACCGGGTGGGTACTGGAGGACATTTTAAGGTGGGTAGAAGAGGATGGAGTTGAAGCCTTGAGAAAATTTTTTTGAGGAAGAGGTGCTTTAGTGGCCCGTTGTTTCACGGTAGAATGCTGCGGTTCATATGGTTGTAGTCACCAAAGATGAACTGGTGGAATGGGAGCAAAGGGCATCATGTGCTGAGATGACAAGTGACATGGTAAAAGTGGACAGGGATGAGAAGATTTCTAGGGAGTAGTCTGGCTCATGGTCTCGAAATTAGCTAAGTCAGAAAAGCCCAAAAGGTTAGGGGACTGATTGTGAGTACAGTCAGTCCCTAACCCCTTAAAATTTGTTTGGTTTCCATTATCGGCCATATGGGCATGGGTATACGCCAGGGAAATATACAGTCCACTCCTTGAAAGCCCTGCATGAAGGAGTATGGGCAAAAAAAGAAAAAACAAGGATGCTATATTCTATGGAATCCAGGAGGCTGTTTAAGACCAACCCCAAAGTTGGCCTTCTACTCTTGCAGCATGGATACTCACAAACACGGGATGGGGAGGGGGACAGAGGAAGAGGATTGGTAAGATAGTGAGAAAGAAGATCGATAAAATGAAAGATTAAGAAAAAAACAAGCCAAAAATTGGTTGAGCATAGGACCAAAGCCCAAGGCTGTAGGAGGGTCCAGGTGGAGGCAAAGTGGTGGCCCACCCCCCCAAAAACAACAGGCCATGGTCCACATCTCCAAAGCCCCTCCACAACGACAATGTTGCTTGGTATGGGAGGGGTAAAAGTCCAGAAGATCCATTTCAATTTTGAAACTATCCACACAAATCCACAGACATCCTGATCACTGCCTCAAATCAAGTCACCCAAGATCAGGTATACTACCTGCAAATTCCAACATCAGTCCATTAAATTCTAACATGTGTCAGTGTGGGCTATCAAGAAAACATTGTAAAAATGAAAAAGTTAACCCAGTTTCAAATCTAAATCACTGAAAAACTATAAAAACCAAATCTCAAATCATGAACAGCATTCTTTAAGCCACGTGGTTCCTCCACACATTATCACTATTACAAAGCCACATGACATCAGGAACTACTAGACATGTACAGTATTTCTAATTCTGAAAATGTAACCCAGGTTTAACTATTACAACGCTTTCATTTCTACCAAATCTTCAGAGAAAACCAGCAAACACTTGAAACCAATGAACTTCTCCATAAGTAGCATTCAATATGCAACTACCATTACCTTATCCATAGCTTCTATTTCATCCAAATTTGACTAAGCTTTTCACAGAAATGACTTCATATCAGTTAACGCTACCACTGGAAGGGTGACCTAAATATAAGGATAGTTCCCACATCCACATTAAATGACAGAAAAAACCAGTTCCAAGAATCAGCCTTTGCATCCGGTAAAGTCCAGATATTTCACAAAACAACAAAATTACCAACAGGCTTTTTACTATAACATATGGAAATAGGGCAATAGCCTTTCCAACACAACAAAGGCTTCTCAAAACTTATAAAAAATGTTTGTTTCTGTCCATTCTAATATTAACAGATCGATCGCAATTCCTCCAAGATTCATATCTAAACATGTTTTTGGCCTAATTACTGATGATGTTACCAATTTGTAAGGCTTCTCACACACCCTCTAAAGACGTGGCTTTTGTGGTATTTATCCCTTCTTTATGTCAGGTACACAAATGAAATGTCAGCTTAAGAGATGAAGGTGTTTGAGCCCCAGGCTGGTACCCCCTTTTGAAATGACGGTATATGTCCAAAATATAATTAAAAGTATTGTCATATTCTTGACCAAAGGATGTTAACTTTCTGAAGGTTCTCATATACTTAATTCACAAGTTTCATGACATCTGACTGGATATAAATCATATTCAATACTTATCAGTAATTTTGTTAAACCAATTTTTATGCAAACTACCACAAGTAAACTCAGTATGTGATACAGTTAATCAAATCCATAAGCAAATGATGATGAATTCTGCCAAGATAATAAAGCATTCTAATCATAATAAATGATGCTTAACAAGTTAGAATGTTCCATATTACATCACCAGATTAACACGGACTATGCCAGGAAACAGTTCTTCAAACAACGGAATCTAAAAATTACCTTCCAAGTAAAAAGTGACAATTCAGAATAAAAATTTCCCCAAAATGACCATTTTTCATAAAATAAAGAATTTAAAGTCATACATATGACTTATACATTTACATTTTAATTTTATATTTACATCTAAGTAATTTTAGTAAATTCTTCATTGTGAAAATAATCCAGTCTTAGATATAAAAATCTCTGAAGACAGATCAAATAACCCTATCCACAAGCATTTACAAGTACGTTTAGCTCTAAAGTAAGATTTCTAACAGCTACAAACTCTATAAAAAGTCTAACACATTTGACAATACATACTATAGACACTTGCCTTTTGCTTAATGATTCTTGTTCTCTACAAAACCAAATATTGTACAAGAACCAAGTTCTGTAACAAGATGCGGTAGAAAATCCTTCATGAAATCTCAAAAACCTAAAACAAAATGGCAAAATGTATGACAATTGTAGATTTTCTGTCATACATAGAAAAAATAAACTAGGTTTTCAGCCATCATACATCTATTTGATACAAAATTCTGACTGTAAAAATCTACAGGGTCTCAACCCTAAACCATAAGAAGCTGTCAAGCAAGCATTTGCTTTATGTACTAATACAGTAACAAGACTGAACATAAACTACAGCTTGTCTCGGCGGTAATCTTACCACACCTTCTTATGGACTACCCATACATGATACCCTGCAGTCTCCTTTAACATTTGAAAGGTCTAACACTCTATGGCAGAGACAAAGTCAACTGGAATACATCTGGGAAAGAACAAGGGAAGTAAATAAGTTTTTCCATCTTAGCAACCAGCTGTCAGCTTATAAAACAGCTCTTTGAGTCGGCCTTGAAACTGACAACTCACAGGTTATAATACCTCCTGCTGAGGACACTCCCTCCTCAGGCACTGCAAGGCTGGCTCCAAGGAGTCCTTTATTTCAAATCTTTCCAGCACAATGCATATATATATATATATATACTGTACATATAATATATTTATAAGGACTTCTGTATTTCAACTTGTCCCTTAATATTGAGCAATAATTTCAAATTTTCTTTAAACTTCCCAGGTTTATAGAGTTCATATTTAAACACTGGTCAAAATCTCACTTTGTCCTCAATGCCAAAAACAACCTTTTCTCAAATATTGAGATATGGCACAAAACATGAACTGCTCAAAATTTATGACAAACTTCAGAATTCACTCAAATATTTGACAAAAAATATTCAAAATTCCTTAAAGATTTGGTACCAAACACAAATAACTTTGCACCCAAAGATTTACTACAATTTCATCTCCCAACAAATTAAGAACCTAATATCTGTGATCAAGAACCAAATAAACAGACATGAATGTCAAGAGTGATGTACAGTAGTCTTCATGTGAGATGAAACAGCAAATGCACCTAGTGTTCAGTATGCACAGATGGACTTTAACACAGCATCTAATGTACAAGTATCCCCAGCAAAGTGTGCACTGATTGTACTGATATTTCTAGGCATGTACAGTGTATAGGAAGGCTTCAGCAATGTATGGAGTGTGAAATAATGTTTAAGAGTTGCATGCAAGACTTCAGCAAAGCATGAAAGGCAGTTGGTTGCTTCAGCATTGTAATAAAAGAGAGAGAGAGCATGTGGACTTCATACATGAGTGCTGCTTTACTGCTGTTAAAGTGAACAGAGCTGTTCTTACAGTATACAATGTGCAATTCTGTATTTCCACATGTCCCAAGTTATTTTATAGATAAAGAAAGTGTTTATCTGTTACAACGTTGTAGAAGAGACTGAAGAAATGCTATTGAATGAGTAGTGAGAGCTTTCAAGTTAACAAAGAAGGACAATCTAGTAAGAATGGAAGGCAAGAGGGTTCATACTAATTCACAACATTTCTCAACCCTTGTTTCTATGATTAAATAACACTGCTAAGAATTATTGTTACTTTAGGTTACTAGTGACTTAAGCCAAAGGAGATAACTTACACAGCTGAATGTCCTCAGACTGAAAAATTCTCAAACTAAGATTAATTGGTTATACAGTATAACACAGGAGTGACAAATGTTACAATGTTATGGACTTACTTTTAGTACCATGAGAATTTAAATTAATTTTATTCTCAGTCTATTGTACCATAACTCTACTAAATATGACCACAGTTAATTTCAAAGGTGAAAAAAGTTAAGAGGTATTGTGAAAACTGAGTAAAAAGGTGAAACACAGAAGTCCTTGTAAAATAAATGTACAATTTCATATTACAACAGCATTTTCCATTATTCAGATTTTAAAGTTAAATTTTAACAACTACAACCAACTGAATCTTGATTTTATCACATTACAGAAATTCAATGGGTATTGTTAGAAACATGTAAACTCTCAAAATGTACAATTTATACCTTGTATGCACAAAGAAACTACTGTACATATGTCAAGACACCACAGCACTTTTGATAACTTTGAAATTTCACTGATACTCTGAAATGACCCAAACTTTACATGGCTTCATACAGTCCAATAATACAACCCTCCACACTAACAAATATCTTCCCTTTATCTCTCCTCACTTTGTTGTTAAAGTTCTGCAACCTAACCTTACACCCATTTATAGCATTCAAGGAAAAACAATCCCTTCTTAAAACCTTAAAAGGAAAGATACCTTGCTTATAACAACAGCTAATTAAATCACTAATATCCTAACTGCAAATAAGTCCACTAAAAATTATTTTTCCCCTTATAACAAAATTCAGGACAATACTTTGTGCACTAGTCTAAAAACTGACTAGATCTCAAGATTATGTGAATCCTTCAAAAAGTCTACCTATCATTATGGCACTGAGTTTGCTTATTCATTCATAAAGAAAAAATATCCTTGAGTTTACTTATACTATACATAGATCTGAGATGCCCATTGTTAAAAAACCTAACTCCATTTTATGCAATACTACATTTGAGTTTACATACTGATACATTTAACCAGGATATCATCTTCAGGAAAACAAAATTATCCTCAAAATAACACATTCAATTTCAGTAATAACTAAATTTGAGTAATAACTAATTCATTTAGCTAACATGCCATGGTCAATGATGCCAAAATTCCCTTAAAGTAAGGCTGTGAATTTCAGTATACTTAATAAATCACTTATTTACAATAATACTGTACTCTCAACTATACAAAACTATTCTTAAGGTGAAACTTTCAGTTTGGAACCTTCAATGCCAGCAGTGTCTTGAAACACATGTAACACAGCAATAATGATCTTGATAATGGTATACTTGATACATTATTTTCATGGCAAGCTTCGTAAAATACAGTATCATTACATCACTTAATAATTAAGACAGGTTTTCCTTTTTTTTAATAAAACTGAAGTAAAAATTCATAAACTAAATTCTGAACTATTTCATATCCTTCAATGTAAACATGTAAATACTTCAGGCTGTGATATCATTCCTGTATCAAACAAAGCCTTCATATAACTAAAGTCCTGAGGTATGCACACCAATGCTTACATAATAATAATAACGATGACAAAAGATCTAGAAGCTATTGAAAGTTCAATTCTAATAAGATATATAACTTAACAACTGAAACTAACTATGGATTAAAGCTACAGAAGAGTACACACGATGATTATCTCCAACTCCAAACTATGATGGAAGGTAGTTTATCTTGTAAATTACCCAGAAAAACTATCAGGAATCATTTTCACCTGGCTGAAAATAGTATCTCTTCTATGAAGGTTAAAACTAAAAGATTTTATTCCACAAAACTATTCCTACCAACACTAACCACTAAAAGGATGGATTTTATTATACAATAAGAAATTTATGTTAAACAATATACTCTAAAATATATTGTTACCTGATAGCTGATATCAATCTACTAAGAAATTCAACTAAAAATTATGAATTCTGAAAAATTCATATCCTTCAATGTAAACATGTAAATACTTCAGGCTGTGATATCATTCCTGTATCAAACAAAGCCTTCATATAACTAAAGTCCTGAGGTATGCACACCAATGCTTACATAATAATAATAACAATGACAAAAGATCTAGAAGCTATTGAAAGTTCAATTCTAACTTAAGATATATAACTTAACAACTGAAACTAGCTATGGATTAAAGCTACGAAGAGTACACACGATGATTATCTCCAACTCCAAACTATGATGGAAGGTAGTTTATCTTGTAAATTACCCAGAAAAACTATCAGGAATCATTTTCACCTGGCTGAAAATAGTATCTCTTCTATGAAGGTTAAAACTAAAAGATTTTATTCCACAAAACTATTCCTACCAACACTAACCACTACAAGGATGGATTTTATTATACAATAAGAAATTTATGTTAAACAATATACTCTAAAATATATTGTTACCTGATAGCTGATATCAATCTACTAAGAAATTCAACTAAAAATTATGAATTCTGAAAAATTCTACACTATCTGACAGATGTAGTTAAATGTAAAACATGTTCCCTGAAACATACCATGCTATCCGTAGCCAATAACATACATATAAAACACCACTACAAAAAGCAATGTATCCTGAAACTTGAGAGCCAACATCAAGCTGCAGAATTATACATAAAAAGAGAGTTATGAAGCCTAACATGCACTCAGCTGTTTTTAGTTTATACCAATATAAGAAATATCTTTAAAAAACAAACTAAATACCCTGAAATATGGTCAACTAATTGATAGTCAATCTTCAAACGAAGAGAAATCTTAGTAAAGGATAGTATCCTAAAAAATACTGAGCTACATGTTAACTGATATTAAACTTATAATCAGTCTAAGTAAATACTCAACAAGAAATATTAAATCAATATGAGATTTAAGTATAAAAAAGCTATGTATAGATGCATAACATTGAGCTACTTTAGATACAATCATAGAACTGATAAGAAATAGACAAAATCTATGTACAGTATCCTGAACAGCACTGAGTTGGCTAATGGCTAATTATTAAACTGAGAAGAAACGAATGTGAGAAACATCTATCTTGAAATGCTGAACCTGTAGTAGGTTCAGCTATATCCTGAACATAGTGAACTACCTCATTATGATAAAGACTAATACATTTCCTGCTAAGTAATTACAAGATGCAAAGTTGAACTCTACTGAACTGTTATGACCCAGATAAATTAATACTTGCAAAATATTATAAACTACTTATAAAATACTATAAACTAAACCCTAGCCTAGTTTTAATGGCCACATAAGATTACACTGTAATGTCTCTCTACCAAAATATGACTGTCCACCATTTATGTTAATGAGGCCATTTTTCTACTTCATCTCTATCATTAACAACAACAATCATTGGTAAATAACCACTCCATTTTGAACCTCAATACAAATTTTGATCAATGAAAATGTAGTCATCTCTTGCGACAAACACTCTTCTTCAGTAGCAGATACCGGCAGATTCCTAGGTAAGAGATGGTTGTCTATTCAAGTAGTCAGATTTATACATGTACACAGTACTGTACTGTACATGCTTTCCTGAAATGGTTGGGAAGAAATTAATGACAGGTCAAATGGGATCTTCTGGCTTCCAAAGTATCAAGGTCAAAGATAATTACAGTAGTTGTAACATGACCCAAGCAGCCTATACTTAGGTCTATTTTACTAACAGGGACCCAGATGGGACAGGGTCTTTTTAGACTACTGATAAATACCTGTAGATTTTTAATAAAGACATCTTATTGAAATCTAAAGTTTGAATTTTATTGGATTGCACTGCAAAGTTCACTAAACAGAAAGTAACAAAGGCTTCTTAGAGCAAGGTTCAATGTGCAAATTATGATAAAGGATTCCAAATCTAAATTAAATATTATTATTATTATAATGCTATGTGGGGTTGGCTCTAACATTTGTAGAACTATTTTAACATTTTCACATAATCTGGTTAAATTTTTTAGCACTAACAAAGTCTATCTCTCACTGACTTTTCTTAAATCCTCTACATATTCCCAAGACTGGCTCAATCAGTTTCATAAATGATCATTTACTGCTCTCACTGACTTACTCTCTCAAGGTATATGTTTTAAATACCACATTTTATACAATACACTACATCTGGCCAATCATTAGTGAAAAATATCAGACAAAATCAAACTAGTCTTACAGAAGTTGACATTTTCACAATAACAAGATTATATAAGTAATGAATATTACAAAGATCTATTACTCACACTTATTTTTCTCTTGTAATGACAAATCCGTTATCAAATTAAGTTTCTATTCAAGAATATTCTAAGAGCTACTAGCACTGAGTTCATAAACTTCATTTTCACTTTTTCCAGTGTAGCCTAAACTCCAGTCCAACACTGTAAAACTAAAACCTCTAAACCTGCAGTTTTGACTCCATCTGTTATGGGCTGCTGTAGAGCAAGAGCTCGTGCCAGAACAGGGCTGGCTAAATCTTAGTAGTAGTAGACTCCATCTAAATGACTATTTTTATCCCATCCAAATACAGTATACTTCATTAAACACTTACCTTTAGTATAGTGTTACTCAACTTCTATGGATATATTTCTTCCAACGCAACAGTTACTTCCTCCAAAAACTTGCAAGCTGTATGTATTTCTGTGGATTATTTTCCAATAATCATTTCCTCCAAGAACTTGCAAACTTTGCATCACCTGAAAATGTGAGAAACAGCTTAAAAAATTGCAGTCTTTTTGCTTCCAACTTGCCAAAATAAAGACAATTACTGGTAGCTATAATCAGGCTTCAAGCATCCTATACATAGGTCTCCCTTACTACAAGCACAGATGGATTCTTTGTCACTGTTTAAATAGGTACGTAGTGATTTATCAAACTGCTCTCTGAAATTCCACTTAATCTTGAGAATAGTTTAACATTTGGTCTACAATACAAACAAGTTGTTATTATCATCATCTCTATTTAAATGGTTCGCAATCTTGCTATAGATTTCAATTCGTATTGAGTAATATTGTCCCAGATCTTGCCCTGTGCCCTCTAAACATATCTAGAGGCCCTAATAAAGCAGTTCTGATACCAATGCAGATTACAATAACCACTTGAATATCTCTAAAAAAAGATGGACAAAAAGCTTTAGCCTGGGCAACACAATATGATATCAAACCTTTCATAAGTTCAAAGAAACTTTCAAGTTCAGTCCATCATCTCTAACTAAACATGTCTTAAAAGATCAAACAAATACAAGATTTGATGACCTCTATCGTCCTAAATTACCTTGCATAACTGAAATAATTTTTTAGTGGCCAGTTTTGCAAACCTGATACCTAAATGACCTGAAACAGTCAAGATTTATTCCTGAAAATCCAGCTATATCAAAATGGGAAAGAAGGGTATCTGGACATTCCAACTTGACCTTCTAAAAGGAATGATAGTTACTGTTGGACATTCCAACTTACTTTCTAAAAGAAATGATATTCATTGTTGAAGTTCCAACTTACTTTCTAAAAGGAATGATAGTCATTGTTGGACATTCCAACTTACTTTCTAAAAGGAATGATAGTCATTGTTGGGAATTCCAACTTACTTTCTAAAAGGCATGATAGTCACAGTTAATGGCCACCAATAAACCTTCAACAAGTTCACAGTCTATTAGTATCAATCTTCCTCATGCATCCATAAGCTTAACACATAACTAAATACTAAACTGAACTGTGGGTATTCCTACAAGCCTATTTTATACATGAGTAATTAGTCTGAACCAGAGACTGTTATAGACCTCTCAAGTCCCAAAATAAAAACTCTTTAACTTCATAAGACCTTATTTAATGTTTCAAAACTCGATACCAAATTTACTTAATGTTTTCAGATCCTGAAACTAATGCACTACGTGCACTTTATACTACTGTATTGTAGATATTTCAGATATATTGTATCACTTTATACTACTGTATTGTAGATATTTCAGATATATTGTATATCAGCAGATATAAAGTGTCTATTATATGAGAACTAAGAATTACAGAATAATGGTTGTAGTGATATGTTATGCTAAGTTCACACATTCACGTATCAAGGCACGCATGCCCACGCACGGCCACGAACGGGGCGGAGCCAGAAAGCACGTAAACACAACGCAAATACAACGTAAATGTACCGTAAAGTACTGTGTAAATGCGCGGCATGCGGCGCGACCGTTACGGACCACCTGGCCATGCGCGGGGCGGGAACCTTTCGACCTGCTCAAAACCCTGCGTGGGTGGCCAGGTCAGGTGCCAGGTAGCGTGTGGCCCGACCACAGCGTGGCGCCACCAGCGGGTTGACCGGCGCAGCTGCCACGCCCTTACCTGGGGGCCACGCTGCCCTGGGGCACTGCGTGGCTGTCAGAATGGCGTGGGGTAGACGCGGCAACGCTGCCGCATCCCCTGCAACTGCGGAGATGTGGCAACGCTTGACCTGGGATAACAGGGACAGGCGGCGCGCTTCCAGGTCATGTCCCGCTCTATCTTCGTCCCCATTACCAAGTATTGATGAGAGTAATATATCATGGATTTGAGCAATATCTTTTATTAAATCAACCAAAATAAACGGAAGTACACAAATGCACAGGGCAAAATAATCCTGAATTGATACATTATTGATTTTAAATAAGTCCAAAATAAATACAGGAACAGAATAGAAACAATGTTAAGAGAAGGTACTTTCAAAAATGATAGAATTATCATATCAGAATAGATTCCATGTTAAGAAATTATTAAAAAGGGCAAAATAACTGCATCTTCTTTCTTTTATTTATATGTATGTTTATTTCATATTGATTAAACATACATTTGCAAAGTCATGTCCCGCTCTATCCTCTTCCCAATTACCAAGTATTGATGAGAGTAATATATCATGGATTTGAGCAATATCTTTTATTAAATCAACTAAAACAAACAGAAGTACAAAAATGCACAGGGCAAAATAATCCTGAATTGATACATTATTGAATTTTAAATAAGTTCAAAATATATGCAGGAACAGACATTTAAGTAATTACAACAATCAGGTATGCAGGAGAGTAACTAAATCATGTTCTCCTGCCAGTGCACGGAGCCTTCAGCCGATGAAAAGTATTCCTTCAGCATGTTACGCTGTTCCTTTGCATCCTCGTTGCAGTGTTGCTGGTCACGGTTGGAAGGGCTGCTCCTAAGGACGGTCACTCCTCCAGCTACCAGGGATGACAGCATGTGTGACAGGGTGCTCCTGATCTCCTTCTTGTCTTCGTGCATTTCTTCTTATGATCATATTGTGCAGAACACATGCGGACATCACTAATGGCTCTATATGGTCAGGCTTCAAGCATATTGCAGTGTGGAATACTCGGAATCTGTTTGCCAGAATCCCAAAGGCGTTCTCCACCGTCCTCGTGCCCTACTTAACCTGTAGTTGTAAATCCGTTCCTCCTTGCTAAGTCCTCTTTTGGGGTAGGGCTTCATAAGGTAATTCCTCAGGGGGAAGGCATCATCGCCAACTAGGAAGTAGGGCACAGGAGATCCATTAGGTTGACCTGGCAGGGCATCCGGTTGGGGAAGATTTGCTTCCTCTTGCAACAGCATTTCTGCCAGTCGGGTCTGGGCAAATACACCACCGTCTGACTCTGACCCAATGGCTCCCACGTCGACATACAGGAACTTGTATGAAGCATCAGCAACTGCAAGTAATACCATGGAGTAGAACTTCTTGTAGTTGAAGTAATGCGTACTGCCCTTGGGAGGGTTACGGAGCCTAATGTGCTTCCCATCTATAGCTCCAATTACGTGTGGGAAGTTCCACCGTTCCTCAAAACCCCGTGCAACCTCCTGCCACGCTTCAGGTGTTTGTGGCACCTGCAGTTCCTCATCCCCGAAGGCAGCAACAATGGCCCTGCAGGTCTCTGGTACGATGAGACTAATGGTGTTGTGGGCTACCCGGAACGAATATTGCAGACTCTTGTATGAATCACCTGTGCGAGGAAGCGTGGGGTGATAGCAACACGAGGCCTGGCTCAATGGGTTTCCTCCAGAATGTCACTTTCTTCTGAATGTGGGGTGTGACCCGTTCAACAATTTCATTGAAGAGGTCCTTGTCAATCCGGGTAAAATTTCTGTACAGCTCTGGGGCTTGGTTGACAACTCCGCCATCAGGTTGTCATAATGACCTTGCTCCATCCTTTTCTGCAGGTACGGCCACGCCCACACCCTCCTTGGGCGCCTTTTTCTGCCTAAGTGCTTTGCAGCAATCATTGCAAGCTCCAGCAATAACATGACGTGCACATACTCAATGACAAGTGGCAACAATTCTGGTCTATCCGTACGTGCTATAGCTATGAGTTGACGCATTTCAGCTATGTTGTCCATGTTGCTTCCAGCACGTTGGTAGTATGTCTTGTCGTTGTGGTATTACGGCATTGACTAGCTCACATGTGCAGCTGCCGGCCTTTATATAGCTGGGGTTTAACCCCGCAGTACGTGGGGCCAACGTGACGTTTGCGTAACTCAGTTACGCAGAACGTAACACATACGATATAACGTGCGTTGGTGTTACGTGCTCTGCCACGCACTACTTCTGCCTGCGCCGCAGCTTGTTCGTCAGCGTCACGTCACACCCTTACGCAGTGCGTACATTTGCGGCGCACTATAATACGCATGCATCACGCACATCGTCCCGTGACACGTATCCAGTTGGCGGGGCCTATTTTCTCGCGTGTCGCAAGTTTCACCAATTTCGGCTGTGCGTCTTGATGCGCATGCGTTTTGATACGTGAATGTGTGAACTTAGCATTACAGGCTTTCTCACATACACAGGTACTACACAAGCAACTCTACAATTGTGGTTTTCTCAGAAACTGTGACTGGGTTTCTTCTCAGAGTTTTGGGAAGGAGTCTCTCCAGATCTATATTCCAAATCTACTGTTGAAATAAATCAAAATCAACTTAAGTGCTAAATGAATTCACCCTTCATATCTGAGTTTCCCTAATTAAATTCAATGCCATGCTAGGTTCATTACTAAAGACCACCAGAGCAAGACAATTTGGGAAAATGGAGTTTAAAAATGTGGAAGAGTCCTGGTTACTTTAATCAGAGTAAATACAGAAACCTGGATAATGTAAGCTGATTTAGGTAGCTACTATCTGATGGGATTAGGTACAACAATGGCACAGGAATCTGAGGGTGGGTTGGGAGATTTCAGGTACTATCATTTTGAAGGTATGCCACATAATTCAATGGAAGTGTGATATCCAACTGCTTAAACTGGAACAGGCCTTACAATTTTAAAAGTTTATAATTAACTCCAAAACCAATTTTTTTAAGACAAATCTCAACCATTTAATAGTTAACAAGCTTAAAAACTGCACTGCACAAAGGCCTAAAAAATTCCTACTAGTTTTGTTGCTGTTAAAAAGTTTTAACACTTATATATCACAGGTAAGGTTAAAATTTCTAAGTTTTACCTGTTACTTCACTCAAGCAACCTTAATGCCATTTTCATTAACGTTACAAATGTCTGTGCTGCTATCTACTTATGGGAAGCAAAGTGATACTTTCATATAATATGTTTATATTAAGATTAAATATGTCTAATGCAGTATCATGAATAAATAATTACGGTAGCTTTTTGTACTACACAACCTGCCGCTACTTATTATCAAAATTCCTATAAACCTTTTAAAGCAAAGAAATGAAACCATTACACTAATATAAATAAACTTTTACAAATACAGTAACTACTTCCATTTGTAGTGAGTCTGACATCAGTGCTTTGCTAAGCTCCATCTACAGATGAAATGAAAACTTCAAATCCTGCATCTTGTTCCAAATACATTGGTCATCATGTTTTCCACTTCAGTGCCCTTGACTGCAGTATGTAGATTAACATTGACAGATCTGCAAAAAAAATTAATACTTAATTACTGTGCTTCCAAAAACCATTTACATTTTCACTCTGCATACATTACACATTTACAGTACAGGCAGTCCCAGGGTTATGTCAGGTTTGGGTTACATCATTCTGGACTTATGGCGCCATTAACCCAATTTTTCGGCGCCACAAGTGACTTTACAGTGTCATTACCGCAGACTTACAGCAACGTTAACGGCGCTGTGAGTGCTATTTATTCCCACCATAATTATGATGCTTCAGGTTACAGCGATTTTTGGCTTACGGCACGCTGGCAAGGACAGAATCCCTGCCATAAACCAGAGACTGCCTATACTCAATTTACTGGTAACTTCATTCTTATGGGGTGAAATTATTAACATAACAGACTTCACATGAACAAAATTTACCAATCAGCAATCTTCAAGTACAGTAAATTGCACATTTCCTACATTTGCAAACCTGAGTCTTTTACATGAGAGTATTCCCTACCCCAAGCAATACTCATATAAAAGCTTAGGGCTTGTATATTTCATAAATATAAATGTATTACTCAAAAGGACAGTCAATCAAGTTACAATCATATTTTAAATTTGGTTTATAAGAAATGACAAATTTTAAATCAATTTGTATTTTTTATTATTAACAAACCTGCAGTGGATAGAGAAAGCCTCAGAACCAACTGGAGGTTCAGCTCACCTGGGTTTACTTCCTGGCCAAAGTAGGACGTAGGAAGGAGTCATATACCTCTGAGCTGTAAAGTAGAATCTACTTGTCAGCCAGACATCTGGGTTAAGAGACAATGTGAGCTCCTGCTACATTGTGTCTTGCAGAAAAATAAAGAGCTTTACTGTCGGAGACAACACAACTATGTTGCCACCAGCCTTGTTTGTTGTCATTTCCTCTCTCCCCTGTAAGAAAGAGGAAGGGACTTGCTTCCACAATAGTTTATATTGTGTACGAACAATTATAGAAAACCAATAACAAGGTGCTCATTCACCTGTATCTGCCCAGTTTCAGCACATGATGGATAATTTCTCTCCACTGTCTGCCGGCAGAGGAGAAAAAAGAAAGAGAAAGGAAGAAGACCAGTCATCCAATTCACTCTCACTTTCAAACCAATATATTAGGTGAAAGAAACTGTCACGTTAGGGGCACTGGATGAGCTACACAATCTGTTGAGCAGCCACTACCGGACACAATGAAAAAGTGTCCAAGGACCTGTGGGCAATATCTCGAAGACAGAAGGGTGTGAAGGTGGTTTGGCGAAGCCATGCACCAGCCTTTAAGATCCTTTGAACCAACAGGTTCTTTGCGAAAGTGTTGGAAGGACCTAGATCCCTGACATCATGTGCCCTTGTTTACATGAATTGGCATCTGGATTTGAAGAAATAATATAGGCTTGCTTAATTACTTCTCGTAGCCATAAGGAGATAGCATTCTTGGACACTTCATTCTTGTTCCAGCCTGTACTAACAAAAAAAATCAACAACCTGGTCTGAGGTGAATCTACATTTTTAATCCTAATTAAGTTACTGATTAGTATAAAGCACTTAAGAGTGTCTTCTAAGAAGTATATCTGATTTTTGAGTTGAAAGTGACAACTCTAAGCAGTCAAAACTTTTGATGTAACATTGTTGTCTCAAAACAATACACTCACAATTGGGGCCAGTTACAGTATTGCTTTGCTGAGGGAAAATACCTAAGTTCAGTGCTTTGTGATTGGGTTTATTGCCCTAAATACTTTTAATGGATTTTGCCTTATGAAAGAGAAAAACAGTGCTCTGCTACAAACGGTGGTGTTAATCATTAAAGCTAAAGTTTTCTATGGTTTTACTGCAATAGTTAAAGAACCGTCAGATGCTTTAAAAGACATCTGTCTTTGTGGATGTACTGAAATCTCCATACACCTTGAAGTATAGCCTGCCTTGAAAAAGAAAATAATTTCCATTGTTTGTTTACTAGGAAATAGGTTTATTACAAATACTCAAGATGTGACAAACTTGAATTTCAAAGAAACTGAACTATACATTCCTTGAGTTATAAAGCTATGGCAAAATAAAAAATCAATATTTGTAGTTTCATATCTTAAAATTCTATAATTCACTTCTAAAAGCCTAATAGCTAGCTTTCCAGAAGCCCACTGACCAAAGAACTGGTTATAAATTTCTCTCTTCTAAACATTTTACTGATGGTCATATTACAAGTAATGATGCTTTTAAATTCCCTTCAATCACATTCATAACAGCTAACAAAAATTGTTCTGTTACCAGTAACAAACCTAATGAATTTTGAATTTATCTAATAGTTCAGTCTGTGTACTACATGAATTACAAATCCCACTGAAATTGTAGGGAAAGACTGTTACTTCTAATAAAGAATACTGTAAGTAGTCTTTAAAACACTGGTTGAAAGGTTCATTTCATAATTTGTTTTGGCAGATATTTAATGGATGGATGCTCTTCTTGACTCCACCCCCATCCCCCTATTTATCTGGGGTTGGGTAAGATATACAAATTCTGATACTCTGATAAAACTAATAAATGGCCAGGCCAAGACAGCTCAGTCCTTTAAGCTAAAAACTGGGAAAACACCCCAAGAATATATCAAATGTCACTTTATGTACTACTGCCCAATGGAATAATAATTTGCAAAAATGACTTCTCCCTTTATCACAAATAGCATTTATCCTCAACCCACATTATCAATACTGTAATATCTTACCCACTGAATACCATTTTCCCTGTAATAATTACCTGCACCAAAAGTGGGACAAGCAAGGCATAGCATGCCGTAACTATAACAGCTTGAAAAGCTTCCATCTATGGTATAAAATGCTTAAAGAACCTAACCTACAAAAGTGCATTGGCTCTTCTACTGCATAATTTATAAATTCAGTTTACCTTGATATGTCATAAATTCATCCTATTTTGATGCATTACTACCCATTACCAATAAAAATATTAGTGTTATCAACTAAAAGTGGAAATCAATAGGTGTATGTTTATGCTAATATATGCAAGATTTCACCCATTACTTCCTTTTAAACATGAAATGCAACACCAGTACTTTACCAGCCATCTGATGATAACCTCTTCAAATACATTTGCAGTATACTGACTCAGCTTCAATTACAGTATATTTACTTAAGCTGAGCTGAACATGTCCAGTGTTCAAGAAAACAGCTCTGCACCAGGCTAGAGGCTCTGTTTGCACATTCCTAAATATCCTTGCCCATGAATTTCACAACCTATAAGATTTAATTCCACCTCAAAATTACCTGGTATTAGTGAGGTGTCAACTATAACATGATCCAAGTTAAACATATTATAAACACCTGTATATTGTTTCTTTATCAGAACCTATATAAACAAGGCAATTTAAAATAAAAAAAATACTGAACAGTAGCCTAGGCTACAATCAAACCATACAAGAGATTAGCTCTTAAAGCCACAGTTTACCCACTCAATATACGAAGACATTAACCATCTAATTACTTAAAACTGCAAAACATTCCTAAGTAGTATATGTTAAAAACTTTATTTAACCCTCAGATATAATGACTGTAACAACAATAAACTTTCCTTATTACTAAGAAGGCAGAAATCAAAACCAAAACAAGTAGAACTACACAACAGCTCCACATGGACTATTACCTTGATAACTGATTTTTCCTATACTAAATGTTGCTGATGAAGGAGGTGGCACTGTTTATTGTCGGTCAAACATTATTAATCTCATATCTACCCAAAAGGTTCGGAACCCTTTGGGAATGTGGGGTTTTGGGTAGAGGAAATTGCTGGGAGGACTGGGCTGCCATGTTGTTATTATGGAATAGTTCTGCACACCCGCAAGTCATTAGGGAGCCGTATGTTCAAGACGGATTGGCTATGGAAACCTATTATAAATGGAACTAGGTACTAACCTGACATACCCTAACTTAACTTAATCTAGCAGGCCCCTGGTGAAGAAAGCTTCACTCTTTGCCAAAAGCTCCCCTATAACATGTACATGTGTGATAGCATTGCTGGATGCCCAGCATAGCCCTGCAATAACATACCAGTCCAAAGGTTAATTACAGGTTAATTACAGTCGACCGCCAAAAAATAACGAAAAAGTCTTGATAAGCAACCAGACTACTATAGTAAAAATCAATTTCCAAAGAAATACCCCATGGGAGGCTGTTCCCTAGTTCTACCCCAAAACTTCTTGATCCAATGGTTCACAATTCAAACATTTCTGCATGCTCGCCGATCTAACTCGAGATCTGAATGAGACCAGTAGGGAAGCCTAACCTATGAATCGAATATATTCATGACCAAACTTCTAAAGGCCACAGTCTATAACCAAAATTAATCTGTTATTACGCTACTAATATATGTGGGACGGGTTCAACGGCATTGACTTTTGCACTGCAGTTGAATTTACCAAAGAAGTTAGGCTACGGCCGACTGTCAGGGGGATATTTCCCGTTTATAATACAAAATTTTTAAGGTTTAAGTTTATATACAGTTTCATCCTACCCAATATATTCATAAATGAACTGTTAATATACAAGGAAGGGACTTACATTCAGTATAACGAAGCTGGATAGGTAATAACCCGACAAAATATGACCGATGAAGGTAAACAAAGGTCGTCAAGTCACGTGACAGGTTTCAATAGTTAATGGCACGTCTGAAGGAATTGGTGATATAAGAACCTTTCATGAATATCATAAATGTTGTTTGTAGTTAATCCAAGCTATGGATTCAATTAGATATATTGCACAGAATGAGCCTCGATGAAAGCCTCTCAAATACGGATATGTATATTAACACAACATCGTTCAATAAACAATGGGTGACCTTGGATTGAATAAAATACATACAATTGCATAAACATTCAGCAAAAGTAAAGATGGATTTTACCGGAGTTTACGAAAGTTTTCGCGACAGATTACGTAGTGTTCTGGAGCAACTGAGCCTATACAACTATTATAAAAACAAAAAGAAATAAACACAATCAATGGAACATTTAAAGATTTAACTAATGAACTATAGTTATTTCTTTAAAGTGTTCCATTTCAGTTGTGTTACTTTATATCTTAATATCTTGGGCACAGCTGTAGCAATTAATTAATCAATTAAGCGGTTTCGTAACGTTTCCGTAAATATAGTGGGATTCTCGGCATTCTAGACAATACCAGTACGGACATCTATTGAGAAAATAAGTAATTATAAAATTAAAGAACCAACAAAAATAGTAACTGAAAACTTTTGTTTACGCGATGATTCAATCTTTGATTTTCCGTAATTAATGGGAAATTTTATCAAATTTATCTATGAAATACATTAATAGTACATCATTACTTCGTAAAATTCTATATTTTCTACTTTTTGCCTCTAAAATTGTTCAAATTAATTTAAATAAAAATATGTTACATGGCATCTACCATCCCTCAGGCATTTTGCAATATATAACTATTGTTTAAGATGAAAAAATAAGAATTTAAAATTATAATTTTATCAAAATAAAAATATTTCTAAAATTTTAAGTAAATATAAATTTTATATAGTGAGTAAAAATAGCTATTAATTGCGTGTTTTACTTAAAAATGATTTATAGTAAAGGTACTTTGACACTGATGTTTGGTAAAATAAGGGGTAAAACGAATAGTTAAAGTTGACGTTTCAGTAAAAGTAAAACATGACGTAACTATAAAATTCATTAAAACGACCACATAGAGGCATCATAATAAATAAAAAAATAAGTATCCACTTATATAAAGTGCTTGAAATCTTATATTTTGCCAAATTTTTAAAAGTTATGCGCAATTTTGCTAAGTCGTCTTGTAAACAAGATGCAGGGATCATTTAAAATGGGAAACTGAACTAAAAATAAGCATAATAACATTGAAATCATCATATAGAAATCAAATTAACTGGGTATTAAATAGGCGTTACATTATACCTATAAGCACATACATGACTTAGGACTAAATAATTTAAACGTTTTATGTAAAATAATTAAATTCATTAGAACTGGCGCTATCTTGCAAGTGTATCAGATATATTGTAAGATTTTGAAAGTGCTGTCTGAAATATCTCTCTGTTCAATGTACAATACGAATTAATGGATAGATTATGACCAATCAGCTATTAAATCTCGTCAGTAAAAGACGGAAATTACTTGGAGAATTTTTATACAAAATGATTACTGGAAACTTTTAGAAACTGCCTAACTTAAACGCTTTTATCATTAGATATTCTACCACCATAATGCTTCAGACTTAAGTTAATAAAATTTTGAATGTAAAATGTATATGTTAATGCAATAGATCTATTTTTGTTTAGATCTTTTAATGGGTTCATGTAATTGTCGTATCTCTATTTTAGGCCTGTTTCCCTGCAAGAAATTCGTCTACACTGTTTTATCAGTCGGGGATTTTTCAAAAAAGGGCTATTGTCTTTTGTCCTCAAGAACTCAATTTTAGACCATATCTTTATTTTTAATCAATAAATACTTAAGATATTTGAATAAAGTTAATATATTACCCATAATAGCGATTTTTGTATTAAGAGAATATCCTTTATATGAGGGTTTCGACTACCAATGTATTGGCAACGTCAACCAAGCAGACGAATTATTAGTGAAAAGAAAAGCACGAACTTTAAATTTTTTTAGACTAATAAAATTTCATTGAGGCAATACATGAACTATTATTAAATAAAACAATGAAGTTAACCGAAATCATGGTGGATCACATAGATACGTAAATACAAGAATACGCACGGACATATGGTAAATAAAATGAAACAACATTGCATTTGGTTTGTATCTTTGAGATTTTCAAGATTTACGACAACATCTATTGGGGTTAGGGTGGACGTGAGATTAACAAATTCACCCCAAGAGAGTAACTGGGAAATTGAAGGCTAAAACCTTCTAGAGCCATCGTCTTAAAGGAATAAAGACGCAGTAGTAAGCGGTACAACCACTGACATTGTTTCCCTAGGAAGTACCAGAAATGGTTTGGAGTACAGAACTGTGCGAGGTGTGGAACAGCATGGGTATATCCACAGCAAATTTAGTCTCTTTAACCTATGCTGGGGATTATGTACTCTGGTTGTCATTCAATTGGTATGGGTCATAGCTGGGTGGAAAGAGAGAGAGAGAGGGCATCCACCACTCCATCAAAATGGATATCAGTATATCTCGACTAAAATGACATGACCTCGATAAGGAAATAGGCTACTCACCCACCTAGAGAAAAGCATTCAGCAGAATCTCTCTCTCTCTCTCTCTCTCTCTCTCTCTCTCTCTCTCTCTCTCTCTCTCTCTCTCTCTCTCTCTCTCTCTCTCTCTCGTAGGAAGCATGGTTACACATACAGCCCACTCCCACCCTCCAAATGGCTTGACCTTAAAAGAGGACACCAATCATGGAGAGAGAGAGAGAGTAGGACACCATCTTTCACTCAAATTTCCAGGCAGCCAAATACAAAATATCATTACTATTATGTATTATTTTCTGTTGTCAGAGACTTTTATATAATTAAGATATTTGATTTGATACTCGTATTGAACAACTGGTGTTTATGATAGTGCGATTTTTATAAGAAAAAATTCTCAAACACTCAAAAAAAGTAAATCTCACCTCTCTCTCGTGGTGAAAGTTCCAACGTCACAGTAGGTCCTTACACTTTCACCACTCAAGGCATACTGTTCGAAAAACGGTCAAGTAATTCTCAAATAGTTAACCTGGTAACATCTACTTCGAAATCTCAACCAATGAAATTGGCAGAAGACAAGGGCAGTCTTGATTGGCTGCCGAGAACATGGTGGGGCGGGGAGTTACTCAATAAATACTATATTCACTGCTGAAAGGTAGATCTACCTGACCCAATCTCTCTAATAATAATTATAATTTTTATTGTTGTTGTTGTTATTATTATTATTATTATTATTATTACTACTACTACTACTACTACTACTACTACTACTACTACTACTACTACTACTACTAATATTATTCCTATTACTATTGTTATTATTTATGGTTATTTAGCAAAAGAGGACTTATATGAAAAACATATCTAATTATAATTGAGGGCAATATTGTAATTCAAATATTGCTAGAAATAGCACATGAAAATTTTAATATAATGTGACCACTATTTCCTCGCTGTTGCCAATCTGTAATTACCCTGTGGGGATGGTGACGAGGAAAACAATTATAGTTTTGGGTTAAGTGGCCCTGGGTCAACCCATTTCATTAAGGGGCCAAATAAGGCCAATGCTATAAGGCACCATTATAAAGTATGTTGTTTCTCTGACCTTATGGTCAAAGGGATTTGAACTGAATGAATTGAACACAGAATTTAGGCCAAAGGCCAAGCACTGGGACCAATGAGGTCATTCAGCACTGAAACGGAAATTGACAGTAAAAGTTTAAAAGGTGTACCAGGAGGAAAACCTTGCAGTTGCACTATGTATCAGTTGTTAGGAGAGGGTGGAAAGTAAGATGGAAGACTGAATATGAAAGGAGGTACAGCAAAAGGAACAAAAGGGGTTGCAGCTAGGGGACGAAGGCACACTGTAAAGAGTCTTCAGTAATGCCTACAGTGCACTGCATGAGGTGCACTGATGGCACTAACCCCCTACGGGACAAAGGGATTTGCTTCAAAGTCTATTCAATTAGCCTTTAAAAGTCTTGTACCATATTTCATAACCAGTAAAAAAAAAAATAGTCAAAAATATTTTTTCAAATGCTAAGTTTAACTTTAGTAATTATACTACAAACCCTCTGAGTTTCGTTGAAATTAGTGAAGTCAACTCTTGAGATGTGAATTTTTATTTCTTTGTGCATGAGTTTTGAGAAAACATCAACGGAAAAGAATTATTGCTTATTTTGTAATAACTTCGAAATTGTCATAGGTAGAAAACTGATTTTTGTCAGTGAAAGTACTTATAAAAAATAAAACCTGAAAAATAATTCTTAGTTTAAGTTATATTCTAGTTACTCCTCGGAAGCAACAAATTAAAGCAAATTTGTTATGATCTGAACCCTTTTCCCTGGCAATTGTAATTTTACTTCAATGGCCCCACTATGATATCAGCGTTTTCCTCGTTTCCTTATTAATTGTATCAAGTACAATCACCGGTTTCTCACTGAAAGGATTTAGATAATTCAGTTTTATGACCAGCCAAAGTTTTATGATAATTTGTTCCTCAAAAATTATGTATAACCTCCCAGAGACATTTTTCTTTTGCTGCAATAGTTTTGGATGTGTTTAGTCAGTCATTAAACTATTTGAAAGTGTCAGTAACTAATTTTCAACAACTCAAAATTCAGCCATCAGTGCATCCTTTAAACTCTTGAAGAGTCACAGTACCACAATGCCAAGTAATACTTCTAACCACTTCTTTCTTTCTCTCTTTACATCTTCAGCTGGAAACCCTTATGATCTGAGTCAACAACTAGTAAACCGAAGGGGACTCCAAAACGAATCCAGCCTGCAGAGACACATGCTATAGGAAAAGGTGATAAATGAAAATGAATATAACAGAATAAAAAACAAAACAATTGCACCTATATTAACGAGACGTCAACGTGAATTTGCATTTGGAGATCAGAAGATCCCACAAGTGCACAAAGCAAACTACTCCACATTTCACTTGCAGCCCAGATAAATCTCCTAGCAAACTCTAGTGGAAGACTGTGGCACAGTAATCCCAGTAGCTGAAGCTACCAATGTTTGCAAATTTCCGAGGCTATACAACTATTGAAAAAAATCTCCTTTCACTTGACTAGATTTCTCTTATTTTAAGTTTGTAGTTGATTTCATAAATGTGTGTTTTACTCTGCAGAACTTTACACTTCGAATGTCTTTCTGTGAATAACTCTTTAATTTTTAACAAAAATGTTTACACATTGCTTTTATGAATTTAATTAGTCCTGACAGGAGACACTTATTTGCCTATCATATAATGAAAATTCCTTTGTTCTTGCCCATTTCCACAGGAAATTCAATAAAATGTCCACAGAACTATATTCTTTGGCTTTTACAGAAAGAAGCTTAATCTTTGGTTTTTAAAGAAACAAGTTTAATCCAATATTTATTTATTCTTAATATTCTTATCAATAAAACTGAGTAACCTTGCAATATCTAATACTTTCAAGAGTGCTCCACCATCTCAACTGAAGTATGACTCAACTTACTAGTATCTAGAAAAGGAACTAAGAAGGAGTTTCTTAGTAAAATCTTAAGTTTCATTGTCACCAAGACACTATTTTACAGATACAAGCCATTTTTTAACCTTCATTTCAATATTACAATACCATTCAAGAAGTACAAAATATTGCAGGTTACACATTATAACTGTACAAGAAAATATGGAATGTCTTCGTAAATATGTTGGCACATGTACTGACTACTGTCATGGAATGTAACATTTCAACCATACATTCATAAAGATAACAAATGCTACATGTCAAGTCTCATATTATTATAAAAAGTACAAGATAATTTTCAGTCTCATGCTTATAGTATGTACATAAGTACTCCTGCACAATTGTCCTTATTCAATACAGATCACACAAGGTAAAAAAAATTATAATTTCCTTCCACTCATTTTAAACCCTTATCTTACACATACTGTAACCAGTCAGTAGTCAATGAACCAGACCATCCAAAACTCAACTGACTGCATAACAAAGGTATTATTAAGGAGAGTATTTCCTCACAAAAATGTAAAGCTGAAAGTTATGGGACCGGATAAAAACTCCCTTGGTCAACGAAAATGCAACATAACACCTAAACTTGGATAATTTCAGGAAATGAAAAATGTTTGAAAGCTAATAATGTGCACAGCCAGTAAAGACCATATATATGGAGAAGCAGCAGCATCATGCATTCCTAATACTGCAACATTTTTAAACAGTAATGCTGGTATTTGCTTCTATTACCATAGCAAAAGGCAGCAGCACCTGACTTGTACAGAAATAACAGTGGTTACCATTACAGTTGCAGGGTGTGCTTGAAAAACTATAATACTGTATCAGCAGAAAAGTAAAATGGCAACAGTTACTATTGTGACAGTGTAGTTCATCTATCTCTGGCAACTCAGGTAATAGCAGTTCCCAGTTTCTCCATTAGAAGTACCACTCTTTCCACTTCTCACTCTTCTCTTGTAATAACTGTTGTAAAATCAGGAAACATTTCGCAATTTTGAGCTAATATGCCAACTTCTAATCCATACTGTACTGCAATACACTACTCAATGTCATACGTAACAATAATCCAGTTTTTAAGGGAAATTTGGATTACCAAAGTCACATAGGTGGCAATATGTCAATTGGAGTTACAGTAATTAGTTGCCATGACTGAAATAAATGATTAAAGCAATGAACTGGGGCAAATCTACTTTTATTTTTTCTACCTAAATTCTGGATAGACTGTCTTATCCATTAACAACTGAAAGATCACATGTAAAACAAGAGAACTTGCCACTGAAAACAACCTGTCAAGTGCAAAATAACAAAAGTGATGTACAGTTACAGCAGGACGAAAAATACTGTTCAGGATTAAGTCAAATTTGACAAAGAAAATTACATTGTATGGTAAGAGAGAATAAACAAATGTTAACTTCTGAGATCATACTTTGTTTTGCCTTTAAACATTACCAAAGCATGAAAACATTTTCCAGTAACAGTTGTACACAGTTTAAAGATAATTTGATTTACTCTCAACAGAAATCTGTAAAATACTATGTACTTTTAAATAAACAGAGCAGCACACTATAACTTGAAGTAGAAGAGCGCCAATGCTTGTATATCTTCAGCAGGGAATGCCACATCATTCAGAGGTGAATGTGGCATTGTGAAATTTACATTGAAGGCCAAACACCATTTTTACTTTTAAGGTCATTTCAACATACCAATTTACATAAAGTTGCTTTGCATAATTTCAAAAGTATAGATGTGGAGGACTGAGAGAGTAACAATTTCACCTGAAACATATTGCCTCTTCTTCCTCACAATTTCAGCAGCACAAGGCAACAACATGGAATGTTATCATGAGTAATTATGGGACATCCAAATGTATGGAAACACTGACTGATTTTGTAAACAGATAAAACATTACATATGAGTATATAAACCTGTGTATACAGGAGCAAAACCTTCAGTTTGAACATTTTCTTTAAAGGTTTAAAAGTGTATCCCAAAACAATGAAAACTGGAAATATCAATATGGACTTTGTACAAAATAAGCATCTTAACAGCTCAACTTTTCAAATACTCTATCCCAAATCACCATCAATCCACCCAATTCTTGGAATGTTGTTACCATGTCTTTCACTAAGCTACAAAAGAGAGCATCAGGCCATGGCAAAAACATGAAGTAAAAGGAATGTCATCAATATAAACTATGTACAAAATAGCTGCATAGTTAACGATTGAAAATGGTGGATTAATATACACTACGTATAAAATAACCACATAGCTCATGACTTGAAATGGGTAAAAACACCCATATTTTTCACTTGAGAGTTATAGTCATATCTAGTTCCAACTTTGTAAAGAAACTGAAATGTAGCAATACAAAGAGCATACTATTATAAGAATAAGGTAAAATTGAAAAGTTAATTTTGCTACAGTAGTTACTCTGTACTCTTTAAAAATATTTTAACCACAAGAGTTCCCTTAACAGTATTCAAATCTCTGATAAGATACTACCAGACATCAGCTGCCTTCTAATTCTAAAATGAGGGAACATTTAACACTTGCTACACAGACAACATAAATATATAAAGATATAAACTGTCTACAGCCAACAAAATTTTTTAGTGCTACAGAGGTAATTCTCTATGAAGAAACCTCTGATCTCATCACACTAAATATACCAGCATAAAACAGCACATAATCTACACTAGCAGGCATTTCATGATGAAGCTTAATAAAAAAAAAAAAACAAATTCATGACTTCAAATTATTTCATTAGCTATCTCAATAGTATATATTTTCTTAGGTGTTTAATTTCTTATAAGAATAATTTGTGACTAACTTTACAAATATGATGAGCAGCAACTTATTCATTATTAACAATATAGATAGTGTTACAAAGTTCAAAATATCACAAAAATTAAGTCATACAAATGCTTCTTCTTCTTCTTCTTCTTTCCCACTGTTATCCCTACATTAAGGGGTCGGTTGCCTGACGCGCATTCTTCACTGCCTTCTATCAAAGGCATCATCCTCCACCAAACCTCTTCTCTCCATATCTTCCTTCACTTTATCTCGCCACCTAAGCCCTCTTCACTACCTCCTCGTCATCCTTCCTTAACACATGCCCATACCACCTCAATCGTGACTCTCTTATCACCTCTGTTATCTTTACTAAGCCTGCTCTTCTTATTTCATCATATTCCAATCTCTCAAGCAGCAATATTCCCATAGTCCACCTCAGCATTCTCTTACAAATGCAAATAAATGCTACACAATAACAGCAAATTCAGTATACTTTTTAAGTCTCAACAAGCAGATAAGACAAATGACCAAATTCCTTTTTACTAAAACCACAAACATGTGGCTAGATGAAGTCACAGAAATACTATTTCTTATCTTATATTGGAACCACCCCAACTCTACCAAATAATCAGCCAAGTAAATGGGTGAGCCATTGGGTACATTATTCCCCTGTAGAATGTTAGCTTGGCATCAGAAAATTAATAACTGAAAAGCCCTAAAACTAACTCTTGGTTAAACAAAGAGGGTAGTTATGAAGACCAATGGGCTCAAAATGCACAGCACTTTCAAATGCTTTGTCTTGGGAAACTCACAGCTCTGCCTAAGCCATAAAACTGGCCATGTCCTTTCATGACCCAGACTTTATAGATACAAGATAAAATGCTTGGGAAGAGAGAAAAACGGTGATAAACCAAACTCTTGTTGAAGGATGGGATATAGTAAGTTGCAAAACTGAAAAATTCAGGAAAAACCATGAAATTAATTGCAGTTTCACACTAAATGTCAAATAAATAAAAGTTGACATACCCCATGACCAACTACCACTAAGCACCTTCATTAAGTGAACCAAAAGTTCACTTAACATAACTCACAAACCTCTACTAATTACTGTAGTACTGAGACACCAAACAAACCCTTGAACCCAGAACACTCATTCCAAAATGGCACCATTTACACAATTATGATAAATTGGTAAAATGAAAATTGATATTGTACATTAGTATGTTAACAAATCAAAGTTCTCATATTCATACCTACACTGCAACAAACCACTCACTTCCAGAATATGAACTCAGCACCTTCCTGTGTTTCCTAACAATTTGATCTGTCCTGGAAAGGTTATTACCACTACCTTTACGCTTCCCTTATTCTTTTTTAATTTGTTATTTGGGCCTTTAGAAAGATAAAACAAGTCACTGGCTACAATATTTACTTATTAACAGAGAACTCATATTCAATTATTGCATATGTTTTCCGGAATGTTACAGCATCAACCAAAATCGTACAGTAATGTACAATACATGCTGCTGGTCCAAACAGAGATCAAAAACATATGAACGTCACCATCATATCCAAAGGTAACAAGTGCATTCCCCAAACCTTCAATAGTGATATGGAAAGAATGAATCTGCATTACACAAAAATAAAAAGACAAATTATAGCTTGTTTGCTTTTACTGCCATTTTACCTTATCATGGTTCCCTTTGGGGGGAAATGTATGTTCACTGTATAAGAAAATTAGCTAAACAATGTGAGACATAAACTAGAGCTGAAATGTCTTAGCAAAGAAGTAAATGTTTTAATGAAGTTTACATTTACTATTCATGCCTGTCATGTTTTCTATCCTAATGCCAAATGTGATTAAAGCTTAATTCTATGAGACCAAAAGTAAAATGCAGACTGTTCCAATCAGTCTTCCAGATCTCACTGAAATCTTTATATACTATATTCGGAGAAACTTTACTCTTGTCAAACTTAAATGTCTGAGAGAAAGTAAAGCACGCGAGTCCCGAAGATAGTTGGTCTACTAAAGAAACTGTAGAGACAAGGAAAGGGACAAATGATATAAGAACAAAAAATAAGTAAAGGCATTTGTACATGCACAGAGTCAATATCACAGCAACTGCCAAATTTTATCAAGAAAACCTATCGACATAGTACACATTTTCTTCAAATTGGATAGATATTTCGGATCTGCAACCACCTTTTGTCAACACTTTAAACAAAAAAAGCAAACTTTACAGAACAATAGTAATAAAATGACTCCTGTAAAGACACCACATATACAGATACCTGAAGTGCATTTTTCTAACAATTTTCATTAATTAAAGACTTGAAGTTTTCAAAGACAATTTCATGAAAAAATTTTATCCAAAAAAAACCACTTTGAACATGAAGTTAAAATGCACTATTCAATGCACTATTCAATGCTGCATTGTCAAAGATCAAAGCAGAACGAAAATATTGTGTGTATCGAAGGCAAGGACCCTTTCTAAGTGAATGCAATTTTGAAATTTTGATGGCATACAATTTGCCATGAAAATTAATGGGATTCAATAATAATAGATGAAGAACTTCCAGAACTGACTTTTCTCAATCAAATTACACTATACATTAACGACAGATTTCACAAATTTAAAATCAAAGCCTTCCCACATACTGTCAACTGTATTTAAATATCAGTTTGTAAATTTTGCAGTGAAATTTTCTTAGAGGAAGCTAGCGATTCTTTTGAAAGCTTTAAGAAAGTATAATCACTGCCATGTTTGCTATTTCTTAGAGCTGCCAAAGCTTCCATTCAGTTGTGTAAAAAAAAAAAAAAAAAGGGTATCTATACCATTTCTACATTCATTCTGCTTTGGACTTTATCATACTGAATCAGTGCCGTTTAACAAAACAAGACATCTTCATTCTCTCTTAATGCATGTACATATCTTACACTATAAAAATTATCCATTACAGTATTAACAGAATAGTAAATAATATTTATAATTACTGTATATATTGTATATCAGATAACAACAATAAAATCAAATGGAAAGGTGAACTTTAAATCACTGCTAATTTTGATAAAAATGACCACTGAATAGCCACTACATCCAGTGACCGCTGATCAAATGTTTGTCACCTCTTACTCCTGTATAATACAGTATACTTTTAACCTAAAGTATCAGTGATTGTCATGTCACCTAAAGCAACAGTCAAAAACATGATTCCTAAGAAGAAAATCAAAAGGAAAATTTAATAAATATTCATAAATATTTAACCTTTCCACAATTCTGACTGGCTCAAATAAAATATTAAAAATATAACATTTAAAAAATTGTTATGAAATGAGTATTCAATGGTAAGCATTCATCAGAATTTGCATCTGTTCATTGGCACAAGTATAAAATTGACTAGCGTACACAGGAACAAAAATATACATAACTAAATGTGACCAATAAAACAGATAAATTTATTCTCAAATCACCGGGCACATAAACGTATACCTGAATGGAATGGTGTCAAGCATGTGCAGTAATCTAAAGTTTAAAAATTTGCAGGTCCATACCTTTAACCATTCCTTTGCCTAGGGTTAAAAAATTTTGGAGTATATCATTGCAAGGGGTCCAAATGTAGATCTAGAAGAATTGAGATACAAAAATCCATTAAAGCAAAAAATGCTTCCCTGGATCAGCAGTGGTACAAGCAACCATTGGATAAGACTTTACAGTAAATCGGCTGGATTAGCATCAATGGGTCCTGCAACTTCCCAGATAGTCGCAGCAAGTCTGCGAGTGTGTTCTAAAACACAAGGTGAAGTAGCAAGGCCAAGATGGATGCAGAATAACTCATAAACTCTTAAACGGTTGGGATCCATCCCTGGGAATACTTGTGTCGTCAGAGATCTGTAAAAATCCTCACAGAGGACACCAGGCAAAGGCAACATCTCCTGTACACCTTCTTCAATTTCACCTGGTTTTAGTGGATTACCACTGTTATCTTCAAACCATAAGAAATATGCATAACTGAAAGTAGTGTCTTTCCACATGAGAGATAAGTGACCCTTTGAGAGATGAGAACGGGCAAATTCCACCATGGACCACACACGAGCAACTGTCAGAGCACGTGCGCCATTAGCCGAAGGCTCAGAATCCTTAGAAGTTTCTCCAGTATCCTCCATCATTAGAGTAGGAGAAGTGAGTTGGTGACTTGATCTATCAACATACAAAAAATGAACCAAACCTGGAAACTCTTCAAGATACTTGTTAATAGTGAGGGCAGAACGGCAACCTAAAGTCATATTTCTCAAAGCCTTCACTTCTAAAAAGTGGCAGTAATCAGCCATACGATCAGAAGCAATTGCAACTGCTGACTCAACCAAACTAGCACCGGTAGCTAAACTGACTCCAAGACAACAAACCCGCCAAGCAGAACGAGTAGCCTCTACAAGAGATGTTAGTGATGCATCTACTTTGGTTGGCACTTCTGAATCAACACCATTTCTTAGCCATTCTTCCAATCCACTCTTCTTGATGTTATCCCATCGGAGTCCCATCTGAAAAATAGGTTAAGAATTTATATGATACTGAAGTTAAAGTTTCATCCAAAATGAGACAAACATTTTTGGATAATTCAGATTTTTTCTTAATTTTATGTGAACTTTTCATCAAGTTTTTAAAAGTTAGTACTGTATTAACAATCAGTTTTATCAGACATAGCCAGAAAGACATCAGCTCTCATTGGGATTAACAAAAGCTATGTTCATATACATACTAAGACCTCTATGATAAACTGCAATTTTTTGAAATGTAACAAAAATAAAGGTGAAGAATTTCTGCACAAGACTTTTGATCTTGCAAAATGTATCCTAATACTGTATTAATGTTGTATTCTTTACACTGGAATTTGGTAATAGGGTATTAATCAAATACCCTTGGGTCAAAAACATAAGACAATATTAGTTCAGTGGGTTAAATGACTTTTAATTTGCTGCTATTAGATTCATTACTTCATCAAGTGTGTGATTATCAAAGATAGTGTTTTTGTGATGCAACGCAGAGTTTTGAAATAAAAATCTTTTTCTTAAAACCTACATTAGTAACAGTATGGATTTCAACATTTATATCTTCTCAAACAATATATGGAATGACTACTTAATCTTGTACCAAAACCAGTAAGAAAGATAGTCTCTGTTAATTTGCTCACCTGCTGCAATGCTTTTTCAGAACGCTCTGCAGCCTTCCCTCTTGGAAGACGTTTAGCAAGCTCCTGAGATTTTCTGACAACAGTATCACACACATCAAGCAATAGCTTTCCACGGCCGTTGACGTTCCCAGATACCATTTCATCCAGTGCTGTCATTAAGGTAGTTAACTGTATTGATAGTTGTGTTCGATTGACCTGAAAAGGAATATCAACATACAATGGAGTCTTGCACTTCATAGTATATACAGCAAAAAGTTCCATTTAAAATGCAAATGCAATGATTTTATTACGCAAAAATAGGCTTTTCATAGAAAGCCATTAATTATGTACAGTATGCCTTACTCCATTCTAATGAGTGTATAGAGAAAAACTTGTTTATTACAACCAATTAACTGTATAAGATACCTAATTTGCTATTTAAAAGGGAAGATAAGAGAAAAGCTCCCCCAAGATGTAGCACTTCTGTGATCCAAAGATTAGTCACATTCCAAGAATTCACCTAACGGTGGTTTGGCCTAAGGTGGGGCATTCCAAGGATAACATGGGAGTTCACTGAGTCCCCAGATTTCACCAGCACTTGATGGACCAGGCTGAAGGGGGGGAACGTATAGACCTCTAGCTTATTTCACACTTGGAGCACTGTGTCTATGGTCCATGCCATTGGGCCAGGCTGTGGAGAGCAATGCAAGGGCAAAATGTTTGAAGAGACCCATAATTGGGGTAACCCACAATTGCCCAACATTGTCTTACAGATATGTCTTGATTAACTACTCTGACTGGAGGATCTAGAGTTTTCCACTTGAGGGATCATCTCATGACCCTCTACTATTGCAAAGATATCTACAGCTGTAGATATCTATCCTTTCCTCTTGGCTTTACCCACTCATTGGACTGCAAAGTAAGCTCTAAGATTGATACCTGTGCAGGAGGAGATGAGGCCATGCCTGACCTTTATGGGAAGGGAAGTTTCTCGAGGATTGGGATGCAATCATGACAAGGGGGTGGTGCCTTGCTCCAGGGTTTGATCTGCTGGTAGGGAACTTGTAATAGTCATGTACTTCTCTCTCTCTCTCTCTCTCTCTCTCTTTGAGCGGCAGCTACAAAAATAATCTCCAGAAGGAATCTCGCAAAATGATCCATAGGTCTTCCTCTCCTTTTACTGAGGAAGCAAGAGCCCAGGCACTGCTCGAGTTGGTTTATCTATCCTTGCCATCACCTACTACCAGAGCAAAGACTGCAAATACAAGCACAATAGGGGAACACATTTGCCAGGGAAGGAGTCTTCTGAATGGGAATGATCACACGAGGAG
Organism: Macrobrachium rosenbergii; assembly: GCF_040412425.1. Taxonomy (NCBI): domain Eukaryota; kingdom Metazoa; phylum Arthropoda; class Malacostraca; order Decapoda; family Palaemonidae; genus Macrobrachium; species Macrobrachium rosenbergii. The sequence continues at coordinate 40,699,366 of NC_089763.1, read as the reverse complement.
CTGCACTGGTAAGGATGATGCCCAGCCTGAGTAGAAGTTAGTGTTCTAGGTTGTAGAGAGAAGGGTTCTGGGCAGCTGGGTCTACTACAGGGTACACCAGAGTTAAGCTTAAACCACTTTAAACAATTTTCTTTAATTTCATTCAACACAGATCTGCAGTCTGATGGAGACAGTGGAAGCAGCAGTGTTGTAGCAAAAGCAAGTGGAGGCAGCAAGCATGATATCTCAGCCTGGGGTGTAAAGCAGAGAGAGGGAAGACCAATCTGCCTTCTGTCTAAGAAGAGAGACAAGTCTGGGTTGATCAATCTGTGATGAAACCACAGCTGTCTTTTTCGTATCTTCCATACCATGCAAATGATCCTTCACCAGTAGTGGAAGCATTGCACTAGACATTGCAATGTCTGAGAATAGCTGCTCCTTTATCACAGGAGAGGGAAATTGAAACAACTGTAATCTACCATCACTAGAGGAGTCACTGGGATCTTTGGGACATTGCTTATAGAATCTATTCTGCACAAATATAAACCATTTGTCTACATCCCAGCTCTCACATGCATTACATGTCTTCTGAAGAGAACACTGATGTTTCCAACACGATAAGCACAACAGATGAGGGTCTTTGTCTAAAGACGGCATAAGAGAAGGACATAATAGAACTGAATGCCTTATATGCTAACCCTTCATCTACAATGAAGCATATTAAAACTAGGTCACAATCAACAATAGCCTCAGGGCAGAACCTCACCAACTCCTTATTTCAGCTCTCACCTTGCTCAACACTACACTACCATACTTCATTCCTGAGAAGGAAAAAACACATGTGCTCGGACCAGTTTAATCATTAAGAATAAAGTACCAAAAACTTTATCCATATCATTCATAAGAATGTAGCAAAGCCCAATGATCAGAGACTCAACATTCTTGATCAATATTACAATAATATTCAAATCTTGAACACTGAAAGCAAGGAAAAAACTTCTTAGGGAAATGAGGAAAATCTCAGGAAATGTACACTCTGCACCATATGGTTTAAATGTAAAAAGAATTAAATAGGTATTATATACAATCACTGGCAAAGATAACCTTTCAAGAAAAATAACAAAAACTGGATATTTGCCTGAACCTCAAGAACGGAGAGATGGAAGTTGGTTCCTTCTAATACACACATTAATAACCAAAAACTCAGGATAAAAAAAAAAATAGCATGATAAAGCTAAAAGTAAGAGAAACTACTTGAGGCAAGTGGAAGTTGACACAAAAACTGAGAGATCACAATGGACATCTCTGAGAGAGTACCTGAGATGTTGACAACAGAATGAGTGTAGGTGTGGAACATCTAAGGGATCCCATCTAACTGGAGCAGACACATCCTTTTCAGGATAAGGTGTGACTAGTAAGTTCTACATAGAATAAGGCATCTCTTGACTAATGGGTCATTAATGAACAAACAGGGCTATCACAAAGTGATAGCAACATTCTAATCTTATTAAAAGGAAAAATCATATGTTCAATTCTTAATTTGTTCACAATACATAATTATCCAATTCAAAAATTTTATGATACCTCTTAAAGTGAACTTTTACCTCTGAAACGATGACAAGGGACAAACCCTCAGAGAGTGTTTCATAATGCACGATGTGTGGTGTCAGTTGACAGAGGTCTGAGCGCAGCAGCAAAATTGAACTTCGAATCTTGCCTTGTGGTTCATCTGCAATGATAATAATTCCATAAAACTTCTAAATGACATATAAAGTTTACAGTATTGAAAATATCATTTATGAAGTTACATACTTTGGAAAATAATGTGGTGCCCTTTCCAAACCTACAGATCCACACTGTCTGCATACTCTGCATCAAAATTTTACTGAAGCTACCAAACAATAATCAAACAATTATCAACGTTAGAAATTTTCAATATTTGTTTCATTTGAAGGAGGTCAGTTTTTTATCAACCACTAAAAAATAACATGAAATGGGAAATCTGTTATGACTGCAGTGAATTTTCAGAGAACTCAAGAAAAAATGCTAATTTTAGGTAAATAACAATGTACTCTCAGTACATTGTTACTCCATGGTACCAGCAAAATGGTACCCGTGAGGTTAATTCCATACTCAATATATCATTTAGATGATTTCAGGCCATAAAGTATTATCAAGGTCATTAGTTTTACCATGATTATTACCTAATTTAACATGAATTTAAAAGACCTTAAGTAGGGAAAAAGCTTTTTTTAGCATTCCATCCCTTCAGCTTATGCTTCTGATCGTACAATATCTGATAATCATCAGTTTTCTGACATGCGTATTTTCCAACCGAGAATAAGCTTATGCTTCTGAGCATACATTATCTGTCAATCCTCAGTTTTCTGACATGCGTATTTTCCAACCAAAGAATACTTATCTCCTGCAGGAGAAAAATATACTGTCTCCTTCCCAGTCAAAAGGCACCACCTAATGTTTAAATGATAATTACAATGTTTAATTTTTTGCCATATTTCTCATTTCCAATTTATTTCTTTGTTATGGTGTAGAATAATTTAGCACCATATTTTATACCAATGTTTTATGTACTCCTGCATTGTATCACCAATTTTATTTATAGTAACGTGAAAGATAAATTTTCACTGCATTTTCTTATCAACAAATTTGGCTGCAGCTGTATTCCCTCTCAAATTCACTAAAAGAATAATTTTTGAGATGGTCACTATTCTGTTAACATTTATTTGGTCCTCAGATAATAAAAGATAAAAATTTTCCAGAAAAACAAACACACCTTGGAACAGTTGAGAGAAATAAAGTTGAGGGAGAAATACAGAAAAGTTGTAAATGTTGAAATGAAGTGGAAAAATAAATTAAAGACGCTTTTCAATTCATCAGAAATTAGTTGTAAATGTTGAAGAATATGGCCCCAAAAAATGAAGGTGTAAAACTCAATAATAATGCAGTTTATATCGTTTTCAATGCACCCAGAGCATTAAAAGTAATATGATTTTTGACGATTTTCGACGATATAAGTACTAATAAGAATACTTCAGAATACTATGTAAAATTTATCTCTTTGCTAATTTAAGAGTTCTTCTTGAAATAGCCTCTACAGAGAATGTACCTTTATACTGACTGAGCTACTAGCACACCTTTCAAGGTGATAAAATGTTGGGAATTTACTGGCTGTAATGTAAAGTCCAGTGGATTTCCATACAAGTATAAAAGGTTAATGGTCAATAACTTCACCCTAATGCCCTGCTTACATGGAGAAACACCATGGAGGAGACTGAAAGGTCAGCATAAATGCCTAAATGGTGATATATAATTTCTCAAATGTCATGACTGAATGGCAAACCCAGATTTCTATAAACAAGTGACACAATTAAATAATGTCTAACACTGATAATGACCTAAGTGGTTCTATAAAACTCTATTAGTGCATACAAATTTTATGCACCAAAAGGCAATCAGGAAAATAATCAATGAAAATGTCTTCCCCCATTGTAGAAGAAGATAAGATCAATCTTTTAATTTATTATTAGAATATGGAAAACATTCAGTCACTTCTAAATAAAAATCCAGGGCCCTAAATGTCTTTGAAGGGAAGCAGTGTCATCCAAAAGTTTACATATCCACTGGAAGGATGTCATCACTCACAGACCAGGATGACTACTACCAAACTCTCCAGGCATTTCTCCTGCTACCTTCAAGAAGGGGGCATCTTTGATCATTACCAAGAAAATCATAATACAAGAGATAAGCTCATGAAAAGCACAAAAAATTACAGACAAAGCACCAGACCCCCGATGCCTGCGCCTTCTCAAGATACTGCACATACTGGAAAAAAAAGCCAAGCATCAAAACAGTAAAAGGAACCAAATTTCTCCCCACTAATACTGTATAAGGAGAAATACTGTATAAGAAATCAGCTGCTGAACCTTGCATCAAACTAACAAGAGAGAGAGAGAGAGAGAGAGAGAGAGAAGAGAGAGAGAGAGAGAGAGTGTGTGTGTGTGTGTGTGTGTGTGTGTGTGTGTGTGTGTGTGTGTGTGTGTGTGTGTGTGTGTGTGTGTGTGTGTGTGTGTGTGTGTGTGTGTGTCAAACCAGTGGGGGTACCCCAGCCAACACCTTTGAACAGGCCAAGAAGATTGCAACTCCTCTTGGACCAGATGCAGTAGCATCAACCTGTGGCCAATCAAAATTCAGTGCACCAGTTAACCCACTATCTGTAAACTAACCATTTGCTATATACAGTATACCTCTTTAACATGTATCTAAATTAATTCACAATTTGTAACTCTCAGTGGATGGCGAATTTTCCATGAATAATGGGTAGATATGCTCCACAGAAAAACCCGCAAATGCATGAGTCCCCGAATCGTGAGAATGCGAATACGGGGGTTTTACTGTAATAACACTAACCTTCTATAACAGGAGTGCTTCTACCCAACATGGGAGTATTGGGAATACTATAAAACTCGCCAGAATCAGATTCTATTTCAATGCCATCGTCATCTTTCTTGTCGTCAGGGCTTTCTGCATTTTTTTCTGAAGCACGCTCCTCCATATAGTCACCTTCTCTAACCTGAATTGCTTCGGCTAACATATTGAGAAAAAGGAGGTCAGATGCACTCAGTTCTTGGGCACTTCGGCTGTAAAATATTGGAAAAGAAATCAGTAAGTAAATGAGATACCTAAAGCAGTGATTACAGACACGTTCCCACTTTAATAATATTTTTTTTACTGGAATTACAATTGAAACAATTTGTACATCCTCTTCATGTGTCCAAAAATTCCAGTCCTTTAAAAAAACTGTTACAGCAAATAGAACAGAAAACTTACACTGAAAAATACAAAATTTTACTATGCACATTGTTAACTCTTTAACATTCTAGTATTAAGCACTGACCAATAAACAGAATAGTGTACAGTACAGTATATGTTCTCCCAGCAATGAAATTTCATTTTAGTAAGTAAAAGTGTAAACTGTGTAAAGCCAACTCCTACAAAATTACTCCTATGTTTCTGCAAAGTAAAAAAGAAGATTTCTCATCACAGATATGAGCGCAGCAACATCTTAATAAATAAAAATCCTCCATTGCCAATTTCATTACATATTGGACAGTATCTGCTAATAAGTAAATTGGGTTACAATAAATATAACAGCCGAAATTGACCTGGAAAAGACAGCCAGAGATACAAGATATTCAGCTGTACAAGACCGAAGCAGACTGGAAGTGGATACTTTCACTATATTGTGCATCAGAGAGAGACAAACGGGTCTACTCTATTGGGCTATTTTGCAGTGATAATTCCTTTGCCTGTTTATTTTCCTGAAGTACTAAGCAACTTTATTTCCTACATGCTCTGTGAATATTGTGTACAAACACCACATATTTTTTTAGCTACTTTCTATAAGGTGCAAATAAGTTGAAATGTAATAATAAAATGTCTCATTTACAACTGAAAAGATGATTTTACAATTTTGTACTCTAAATTCCTTGGTATTTACAAGTTTGATGCTTTACAGAAAAACTTGTTAGGACAAATCTCAAATAGCCCTCATTGAGGGCAATCACGCCTCTTTTCCCACCAGCTTTCAGTTCATATCATATAAACTAGCTTCTCAATTACATCACCACCTCTACAGCCATTTACAAATAATTATGTGAGCCTAATTACTTTTGACCTAAACCAAGCACTGAACTGCAATTAAAGTTACATTTAATTTCAATCAATCATATACAGCATAAAAAGCCCATGCCTATTCTACATACAATGAATAGTTTAATGAACATTTCTGATAAATGTTTACTTAACTGACTTCTACAGTGATGCTATCTAAGCCCTACCTTATAGCTTGAAGTGGTACTTTATCAATTTATGACAGCAGAAACAAAGCCCTTAAGGCTCATTTATTGATTGTAACTGACTGAGCAAGAAAGCAAGGAATGTGAATATAAACTGATCATTAGCACCATAAAATTTCTACAACTAACAATACGCGGTGCAGTACATGACAAAATCAAGGATATCTAAGGTAAGTAAGGTTTTATTCTAAACAAATATCACAAGTAAAAAGAAAACACAAGCATACCTAGAATAAAGAGCAAGTAATTTGTTTCTAACAAAGAATAGGGCATGGCATGGCGTTAGCTCTTTAGAAGACTTTAATTTGTCAATGACAGCAGCAAGAGCTTTGACAGCAGCACCAGAGAGCTCAGCATTGACAACAAGCCTCTCGACAGCTTCAACCAGGTAACTCTGCTCTTTTGAATATAGGTTCTGCCAAGCTTCTAGTAGATTGTCCAACATACAACTCTTCTCCCCACTCTTTTTCAGTCTGGCAATAAAGCAAACTATTAACAAAAATGTTCTCACAACTTACCAACAATATCAGCGCTGTAAACAGACATTAATGTAAAATATTTAACTTTCAAACATTAATGTAAAATATTTAACACTAGAAAAAGTATTTTTCATCCTGATGAAAAAATAAAGAGCTTTAGGAACCAATCAAAATTTTCCATCATATTTCAGTCAATAACTGGTAAATAGCAATCAGAACAACATCCAAATGACACTTACACTGTAATACAAGGCCCCACAAGGAGCTGAACTATGCGTATTGTCACACTGATAATACGCTGGAGATGTGCCTCTTCTTGGTGCCCAACCCCAACGAAAAGATAGCCTGCATACTAAGGTGGAAAGGCATATAAATACTGTATACACATAATCACAGATGTGTCTGCTTATCAACATAAAAATTAATATTATTAAATCTCAGAATATTTCAAAAACAGGTACATAAATAGGTTTTTGCCTTTGATAAGCAAAAATTATTCATCAGTCGTGAAAGCTTTTGTTAACCAAGCCAAATAAAAATCAATGTTGCTCTGTACTTTTCATCATATCTTTTATCATACTTTTTATCATACAGACCTATACTTTGTCATTATGAAACTGAGGAAATATGAAATAAAAATTTGCTGGTGTAAAGCACAATCGCCTGGGAAAGAAAATGAACAAACAGTTCTTTTCATACGACTTGTGAATGAAAGAAAAAATGATGCAAGTCAAAATAAAACTTTATAACCTCAAGAACCTACTATTTCTTTCAATCTCATCAATATCTAGAGACCTCAGGTGTCTTTAAATATGTATCAGATCAGATTTTCCTTCTCCACACAGCTAAACAAAGGTCTGGGTAAAGACAGATAATACAGAGCCAAAATATACTGTAGTTCAGCCAGTCATTCAAGAAAATCTTTAATCATTATTTTGTCAATCTATGTTCAAAGCTTCATCATCTCTTTGGCTGCCATCCTTATCGTTATATATTCATGTACTGATATGTAAATGTTACAATGGTACGTCCTCTTACTTCTTGAAAAACAACTGTTGTTCCATCCTGGCAAGATACTGATGTGTAAGGATTGTTAAACTGGGTAGCCATTATACGCTGTGATGTCACAAGTGGAGAAAACAGTTGCACAACTATGTTTGGATCCAACTGAGCAACCTGTAGCAAAATATATTAGATAATGATAGGTTTTACATTACTACACAAAAATAAATCTTAAAAATGTTTATGCTTCATAGATACAACACATTATTTTACCAAAGATATATTCTACCAATCAAGGTGGAAAGGCAAAACTTTCAAGTCAAAATGTGAGAACAATTCAGTGATTACTTTCTTTAACTATTTAATATGACATACACGTACTGTATATCAGTCTCTATATTTGGACTCCGTGTATCCTAACAGTGTGGTTAGGTACATATAGCCTATACAACAGAGTAGAATATGCAATTTAGGGCAAAGGCCAAGTGCTGGGCCCTATGAGATCATTCGGTGCTGAAATAAAATTGGCAGTAAAAAGGTTTGAAAGGTATAAAAGAAAACCTTGCAGTTACACTTTAAGGAGCAGGTGAAAAATAAAATACAAGAAATAGAATTTGAACAGAGGTACAGCAAAAGGAATGAAAGGGGTTGCAGCTAGGGGCTGAGGGGACACTGCAAAGAATCTTAAGTAATGCCTACAGTGCACCGTATGAGGTACACTGATGGCACTATCCCCCTAAGGGTCATACAGCCTATACACCATTAATTTTTCCTGCCTTTCTCAAGGCCACCTGATCACAGGTTCTGAAGGATTCTAGAGGCCTTGAGACACATACCCAACAACCAAAAAATAACACGGTTATCCATGGAAGGCCAACCATCACCATTACTCCCATGGTCAAACCAAACCTAAACAAACTGACACTTATAACCCCACTACAGTTAATCTGCCTCCCTCAGTCTGAAGCTCTTTAATCTGGTCTTACACCTTCCATGGGCTGCCTGCTTAATATGCAATCTGCCATAACTTGAGGAGTCAATAACATTATTCTATTTTTATCTCACTGTATCATTTATTTTCATTAGTGAGTCTGGGCTAGATTTTCAGCATTTATATAATCAATTTAAATGTTTAAAAAATGAACCATCCTTATTCTACCAGTATAAAATTACTGCATTATTTTACTATATATCATACTTTAATCATCAAAAACGGTCAGTTCTTTTGTTCATTTTACGTCTTCACGGTTAGATAAGCAGAACAATACCTAAACTCGGTTTTTTTTTAGGCACCTTCCATGGGCTGCTGATTGGTTGCAAATATTTTGTCTGAATACCATCATTGCTTTCAAATAATTGTAATGTGAATCGAAACTTATTTACTAACCTAAATTTCTCCTCAGATATGAGTCAACAAAACATTATTCTAGTTTTTATCTCACTATATCATTTTTTTATTTTTATTTTAACACCAAGTAAAGTCTAAGCATAAGAAAACATGTTATTATAAACTTTCTTTTTTAAAAACATGGTATTTATATAATTTAGAACTTTAAATGTTTGAAAAAACTTTTTGTGAACCTAATAAAAATATATTTCACAGACATTAACAACTTTATTGTAAGTTACCGTGACCAAAAAAGTTTAATGTATAAATGTAATTCATTTTAAGGATTTCATTTATCTGTCAAATTATTTTACTCGGTGAAATTATATCGTTTCATGATTTTTATGCAATTTAATCATCAGTACCCTCAAAAAAACAGTCTATTAATAGAAGTTATTTTGCTCAAAATTACAAATTTTCACGGTTAGATCATAGGCCTAAAACAATACCTTATACTATCATACTGTTTACTGTTACCTTACCTTAAAGAGTTAAGCAAATTTTATTGCAATTGTCAAAAATGGTGTCAGACCTGTTTGAAACAAGAAATAAAGCCATATGGAAGTACATTATTATTATGTGCCTTCATCTTTATCCATATTTATCATAATGATATAACAAAAGGCTTCAGCACAAAAGCCTATAAAAGATGATATTTCTGAAAAGTTTTCTTCCCATCAACATTTGCTGGCATGTGGATACCATATGAATAACTAGGCCTACTTATCTAGGTAATTTTATCTAAATTTTATCTAATGCCACAGGCTGTTCCTTTTACCTCCCGGGTTTTTTGAGTTTTATTAATTCCATGTTTTTAGTACAGTACTCAAAGAAAGTTTATAATAACATGTTTTTCTTATGCTTAATGGTTTACTGTTAAAATATGTGAAAAGTAAAAAAATTATGCAATCCGAAAAGCAACGTTGTGTTGTTATTAAATTTAGACTTACCATCACAATCCTTTATAAACTCTTTATCAATTATTTACATATCTGTGGGAGAAAATTAGGTTAGTAAATAAGTTTCGATTCACATTTCTTGGTAATTATTTAAAACAATGTTGCTATTCGGACAAAATATTTGCAACCAATCAGCTAGCAGGAAAAAGCAAATTTCAAAGGCTCAGTAAAAAAACTGAGTATAGTATCAAGTTTACCCTTTCAGAGCATAAAAAAAGGACAAATATCCTTTAGGTCACGGTTTTTATGAATCAAATCTGGGAAAAGTGGCAACGTCTGAAACGTACTACGTTTGTAATAATTTTGGTTTGACTACAGATATAGGCTGGAGGGGACTGTAGTGGGTAAATCAACTCAAGGAAATAAATATCAAATAGACCTATATAAGTATCACATAAAAACCCTTTCAATTGTTAACCAGATATCCTTGAGAAAAAAAAAAAGGACAAATAAGAATAAAGGAGTCTATGGAATAGCCAATTGTTAACCATATCTACGGCAGCATAAGAATAAACGAATAGCCTTAACGCCATGTTACCACGTATCTTTTGGCCTTGGTTAAATGATACATAACAATGGTCCAAGTTGTTAGGGTCCGAGATACTTAGAAGAGCTGATCGAAAGGGCCATTTATGTTTAATTATTAACGAATAACGACAAGTTTTTCAACCATTATCTTATTACACAACGTCTAAAGAGTCGCTGGGACCTCTCTGACCATAATACGAACCTCCTCAGGGTCGACCTCCACATCTTGCAATAGACCTTGACCAACTGCCATTGTTCGGACATGCCGCACGAATTTGTGATCGCAGCGAAGATACACGACGTCGTTGAGCTGGTCGAAAATGATCACGGCCAGCATTTTGGGTTGTCTTCGCTCGTTGAACCTGACAACGCCTTCCTGAGTTTACCTGGTCCTTTGGTGTAACCCTAATCCTCTGTCGCCTCACCTGACAGGAAAACGTCTGCTACGCGCACTTATGGCGAGGGCGTTCAGCACTGACAGTTGTATAAACAGTCCTCTTTGATGAAATAATGATTCTCATAACGTTCTATAAGTGCGAAGGACAATGCATACATAAAATAACTATATTCATGGAACAGTTTACATCAAAATACTTGGTTTGTGTTTTGGCTTTATATGATACTTATAAATTTAAAAACTGCTACCCCTAAGCGCGTCGACACACGTCTCTTTCATGGAATGGTTCTCAATATCAAAAATGAGCTTAGTCATTTCCACGCTTTCTTCATCATTATAAACTACAGTTCGCATGTTGCGCATTTTCTTATAATCTGAATTCTAAATTAAAACCAATGCAAAATAATTCTCCAGGAATTCTTTACAACACCAGATCTCATAGATTATAATGTAATACACTGAATATATTTTCACGATTAGACATATATGACCACTTTTCCTAAAAAGGTCATAAACTACCATGGGAGTTCTTGTTTGCATGGCACTCTTGCTCATTTGTAACCTGCTCTTTTTCCCCTCATAAATCTTACTGTCGATCAGGCTTTTCAGATTTAAAAATTGTTTATTCAGGTGGAATGAGGAAAACTTAGTGACAAATTCTAACAATGTTTTAGCAAATTAAAAGAGAAACCAAGTAGGCCTCTATAGTTCTTTGCTGTAGCTTTTTTTTTTTTAAATAAATATCTCCTCATTCAATACTATTGTAGATTACTGATCACCACAACTGCCATAGTCACTGACGCGGCTTAGTTATAATTATAAGGAGTGTATGAAGCAGAATAACGCATCTTACATTGCAATAATTTTGATACAGAATCTTTTATTCTTGCAGATAACTTATATGTAGGCTACATGCAAGGGCAAAATTATTCATGTAATGTTCATATTAGAGAGAGAATTATTTTAAAAGAAGCCATTGTCAGCTTCATTCCTTAATGAATAATCTTCAACCTTTAATTTTGGAGGCTCTCTTGTGAATTAAGGCTCTCTTGTGCGACCTTATTTGATCAAAGGGGAAAAAATCTTCCTTAGCAGTATCAGTTCATAGATGTAACTCATCTTTCATTGCAGGGAAAACAAGCTCATATAATACATTCTAATGCAAAAGCTCATCTTAGGGGCAACTAAAGGCCATACCTACAAGAAAACAAGAAAGAAAAACTTGGGGTTTAACTCACAAAAAGGAAGCAAATCTGACCAATTGCACCAAACACCTCCCCTGCCATTCAGTTTTAGGTCATGTGGATTTTTTCAAGTTCAACGTACTCCAAGCAATTGTTTTTCCATCACGACCTGTTACCAGTTAGCAAGAGATCTGCTTCTTCACAGATCTGAATTTTTTTATTTGATGAAATTTAGGTCGTTAAGCCAAGCACTTGGGCACTCTCAAGCAGTCTTCCTAGAGGGAAGATTAAATCACAGAAATTGGGAACTGGGATAGGATTCCACACTTGATGGTAGAGAGAAAAAAAAAGTTTTAGTTCAGACTAAGATGTCTGCCCTCTCTTAACCTTATCTCTCACTCATTTTGGATATCAAAAACTCATATTCCATTTATCATTTTACAATTCTGAGGATCTCTTATGACAACCATGGCTAAATTTTATACAAACCATTGAAATGATCAAAACCTCTTGCCTGGATTATCCCCACAGCAACCTGAAGTGTATTTTCAATAAGCCTTTACGCTTCCCTTTAAACTTTTCTAAGTCCAATGGTTTAAAGTTATTTTTTTATTAGAAAACTTTTGATAATGCTCTCCAATGATTGTTTAGTTTTCAAAAATATTGTTTGGCTAGGAGAGAAGATGGGAAATGAACAGACCACTGCATTCACAGTAAGAATACATTACTTGGAACATGAACCCATTTTCTGAAAATTTTGGAGGATTGAATGTGTTGCAAGTCACTGAATGTTTTAAACTTTCCTCAACTTTAAGCTAAATTTATTTATTTTGGTTATTATTACTTTTACCAAAGAAAATGTTATGTAGCTAAAGTCCACCATGTAACATTCCATAAATATATACTTCAGAATTATATGCAAAACTCAACTAATATAAAAATATATGGATCTTTACAGTACTGTAAAAACCAATTGAAAATGATGAACGCAAACTAAAAATTATGACAGAAAATCTCAAAATAATGTAACTCCAAATAAAATTATGCATGTTACAGATGACAAATATAAATACAGTACTGATTAAAGAAAACTGCTTGTTTCCCGAAATGAAAATTGGGTTCTTTATTACGAAAAGGTATTACACTTTTTTACATAACGTGAAGATGAGATAAGAATATAGTTATCTAGTTTGTGTTGCCCATACAATTTGTTAGTTTTGTACATATTTAATTTGACAGTAACTATGCTACTCAATAACAGTAATATTGTACATCCTTCTTCTACTATAGGTCAAATTTAAAATATTTTTTCTTTCAGATTTTAAAACTAAAAACCCAGATTTTATGCATGAATCTTAAGTTCTCAAGTTCCACATTGTCATAATAATAAAAAAAAATTAAACATATACCATAATATAAATTTACTTCTGCAAAAAAAAAATAAAACAAGCAGCAGCATGAAACCTATCTCATTCTAAATATGAAATACAGTAATGAAAAACGTACATACAAATCCAACATGTGGCTATTTGAAAATTGCACTTCTGCAGTATTCAGATACACTTTCATTTTTTTAATGATCATGAACAATAATAAGAAAAAAATGTTATTTTGCCTTTACAAGTTTCTACTTAGCAGAAAGATTAAAAAATAATTCAATTCTGAAAATAAAAAATATTAAACAATTACCAATTACAAGACCTCTAGTTCAAAATGGACAAATAAGAAAAGAATTGCAGTTTTCTGAAGAGTAATGCCAGTTGAAATTTAATTAGATTAATCAAAATTGTGAAAAAACCTATCAAAATCAGAATGCTGTTTGTGCCTCATAATTCTGCAATTACTTTACAGAATACTGAACTAAATAAAGATTAGCAACATCTACAATGTACAGTAACAATACAATAAAATTACCATTTGCATCAAGGCCAGTCCATTGCAAAATTGTAAAAGGATATAAATGATACCAATTATTTACAAACCTTTAATAAAAGAAAAATCTTATGACTCATCCATTCTCTCAATTAAAGCTTTAGCAATACAATCATTAACAATCTTAATTTGAGCCTTCCCAAGGGTAACAAAATTGTCCAGAGTTTCCTGTGTGAGAAGCTGTCCTCCTGATTTGTTGATAGTGCACATCGTTCCATCTTCTAGTAGGACTATTGTTATCTCCCCTCTGCCTTGGTCTTCATCTTCAGATGTTGGGTCCATTAGCTGAAAAAATAATAGCTTTAAGGATTGTACAGGAACATGAACACATGAATAATAACAATAATAAAAATACATTACAAAAATCTCTCAAATTGACTGGCAATTGTAGTTCTCCCTAAATGAATGCAAAATTCACTTTGGTGTACTTGCAAAAAGGTAAAATTTATTTCATGCATTTTCAGCTTCACGGAGACATACTCAATGAGAGATTACCAGAAGGTCCATTTTCTTGCAAAAATTAAAATAAAAAAATTAGATAAGAAAAAGCTGCTACTGTGTGAACATACTTCAAAATGCCTCCAAACTGACTTCTGAAATCCCTCACTTCCATTAAGCAAACCTTAGTTTAACCAGACCACTGAGCTGATTAACAGCTCTCCTAGGGCTGGCCCAAAGGATTAGATTTATTTTATGTGGCTAAGAACCAATTGGTTACCTAGCAACGGGACCTTCAGCTTATTGTGGAATCCAAACCACATTATAGCGAGAAATGAATTTCTATCACCAGAGATAAATTCCTCTTATTCTTCATTGGCTGAGAACGGAACCCACCCGGCCAATGAGGAACTCTCACTTCCATTACTACTTCCACAGAATAGTGGTCAATAATGACAGAATGGCTACTATAAAATTACATTAGTTATGTTTGTGTTTTTAATGAAATATTTAACATCACAGAGGATTACCAATGAAATGTCCTTACACCCATACTAACAAAACACAACTCATCACACAGTACAAGTAAAGTACAGTTTTATCTTATAGTTTACTAATATGAATGCCTCAATCTTAAGGTCCACCTAAAAGATACGTTTTATATCAAGGGTAAAATGTGGAACAGAAATAATTAAAGATAATGGAAAGCCAGGTAAACAAGGCAAACAAAGGCAATACTGTACCCTAAAACAAACTTGCTAACAGCATTTTTTCTTTAATTGCCAAAGTACCAAATACCATATATACTTACATGTATGTTTTCATTGTAGACTGTAAATGTTGATGACACAGGCTTTGCCTGAAAAGAAAAATGTAGCTGTAAGTGATAAAGAGTAGAACATCTGTTTAAATTCTGTGAGGCATAAATTATGTTCCGCATTTTTCAGGAAATCCTTTTGTCCAGATAATCATTAACATTATTTAGTGGCCATATAGTTACACATCCAAGAATAGGAGAGTATCACAGTTACAAACAACATAGTTCTACTTTTAAACAGAAATAAACATAGTCTTTAAAATTCTAACTTAAACACCATGAACTCTAATATAGTAGAGTAGTGATATTCAATACTGTATACTGTACAATGATTTGGCTCACAGCGGGAAGTATTACTGCCACTACTGTAGTGACACAAAGTTCTCTCACTCCATCTTAAAAAAAAAATCATTTTAAAAATTTCAAGTGCACAGTAAATTTTGTAAAAATCTTAAATTTTTGTACCCAGTTACAGTTACAGCTGAAAAATTAATATATCAAGAAGCAATGTACATAAAGCCAATTCACTTGTAGGGTTTATGTGAGCATGGAATACCCTGTAATGTGCTCATTTCATTTCAGTTTCCACTGTTTTCTACAAAAGAAATTTTGCTTAATTTATGGAAAGCAAACAAATATAGGGGCTGGTATTTTCTGTAAAATAATGCCAGAAAGAAAAATGAGTGCTGCTGTTTGCGATTACTTGAGTGCTTTACTGGTTAAAAAAGTACACAAAAACAACAATAAATAAAGACAAGTTGAAAAACTTAAAAATACTAATCTCTACTGGAACTAGAAGAAGAGCACAGATATTCTTGAAGGATGCAAAGAATTCATCTTACCAAAAGTGCAACAGGTACATTCCTTTGAAGGCCGACTTCAACTCTTTCAGTTTCATCATCATATCTGATTTCTGGTAGCCTTACATTCTGTAGTGCAGCAATACAGGATATCAGAGCTGCATCTAACAGATTTCCATCATAATTCAAGCATACAACATCACAATAAAGACACCAGGCCATCTGAATCAAAACAGAAAGGAAAAATTTAATTAGGACAAACATTATTTTTTTAACCTACTGCATGATTAAGGAGCATCACTCCAATAAACAAATTCCTAAAAGCTGAAAACATTTTTAAATCAGTAGTGCTTTCTAACATAAAAATCCATATTTTACATTTGCCTTGATTTCACTGAGGTCAATGTAGCAGAGTTCATAATGAGATAAAAGGCTACTGGCACCAAAACAGTCACAGACAGCTTATATATGATGCCACTAAGTCTCAAATGCTCATGAATACAGTATAGGCAAGAAATTCCAATCACTAGGTTGGAAAGAATGAACACAAAATGAAACAATAGTCTATAAATTAGGAAATTTTATTTTTTCTACCAAATAACTACCTTTTACAAATGCCCAACAAATGAATGAAGGAAGGAATGGTGAGAAGTGCACTGGCAACAGAAAGTTCCAGATCACATGTACCAAATACCAGCGACATGACAGATGTCCAAAGCAAGCAATAATGTAGATACACGAATAAACTAATTGAAATAATCAGCAAGCTGACCTATAAGCAAGTCAGGATATCCATAGAACAAACACTAACTATTGTGCATATCAATAACATGTTTCCACAGGAAAGATGGAATAAGGGGAGAAATTAAGAACCTGAAAAAATGGGATTCTTTACATGCTGTCACCAAACAGTCCAAGGGAAGCATTTAAAAAGCAGTGGTGGTTCTCTTTAGCAAATAATGAGTGAATTATGCTTAAACTACATTACAAATGACTCTGGTTACTTGTTTTCTGATAAAATGTGATTTATTCCAAAGGTTTCATAAAATATTTCATATCCAGCTTCTTCTCCATTATTCCTATTTTCCCTTACAAAAGAAAATAGTTTCATGTTGTGCAGAAGAGCTCCATAAGGAGGCTGTTGCTTGCAGCATGCACTGTGTGACTCTGAAGCTGGACTGAAGGTTCTCAGCTTCATCCTTTGGCATCAAGTGCAGTTCTCTCTGCCTGTACTTTTAACTTCATAAATGCTGCCTTGCTTCCAACTGAACTACCCTTTTTAGGAACTAACCCTCTTGGGTTAGCCCTAGGACATTCCAGTTTTCTTCAATGATGAGGATAAATCATTCTTTAATGCTGTTATAGTAATAATTTTAACTTTCATATAATGTTTAATCATCATCATCAAAAACAGTTTATCTTCAAAAATTTTCTTTAACGGTGAGGATGAATCATTCTGTAATGATGATAATTTTAAATTTCATATAATGTTTAATCATCATCATTACCTGTTTAACATCAGCCTTTCCCTTTATGGGGTTAAACATGCCCTGAAGTTTTTCTGAAAGAACTCTCACCAGGCCTTGGTCTTCATCTATTCCCATTTTTCCATGATTTTCTAGGCATTCCTGCAAGTCTTCCCCCTGCTGCTTACATATATACAGATTTTCTGACTAACTGCTCCTCCTCACATATCCAAACCATCTCAAACATTGCAATCTCAGTCTATTTTTAAGTGTCTGAACACAGTATCTCTCCACCATTTCTTCATTTACAATACAATCTAGCCACAAATCTTGACATTTTATAGTTAAAAACGTTCAAAATCCCCTCTTATTTTTCTTGTCAGTACTTACAATTCTGCTGAAAAGAATATGATTTGTCTTAGGTATCAACATAAGTTTCTGCTCTTCTCACTAATAGGACATTTTTATTTACCAGCAGTCTAGCTAGCTAACCCTATTCCCTTTTTTCTTGGCCTCTCAACTCCAATCTCCCAGTTCAGTGTATCCCAAAGAAAACAGAAATTCTCTGTGTTGCAAGCCTTGTCCATCTATCACAACATAATTCTTTGCTTCCCTTTCTTCCCAACTTCATCTTTTAATACATTTCAAGTACAAAAAATCTCTTACTAAATGTATACAGTATTTTGTAATGGTGAGCATCTGAAAATATTTTTCCATCAATTACATATACAGGTACATATATTTGGATAAAAAATGCATTCCTTTCTACTCTATTCTTCAAAGGAAAATAAAGTTCTTCAAACATCCTAACTTACCTTGTTAGGTTTGATACAAAATGCTTCTAAATCCACTAAATTTGCACTTTTAATGACATTCTTAAGGAACTGACTTGCTTCTATCGCCTTCTCACCAGGAGGTCCCGCCTGAAAAACAATAAACAAAAATTAAAACATTACTGTACATCCCTGAATAAAACAATGGATCCGTTTAAAAATCTTTTGAGTCAAGGTAAGTGATATCAACTTCAAAACAAACTAGAGTTTAAGTGGCTTTCATCTACAGTGATGTTAATCCGATAACATACTGTGCTATTCACAGGCAAGCAATATACAAGGCAAACCCTTACAGCCACAAACCACCATGAATTGAACATTACTACTGCTGCTATGCTGCAGCTACACAAACAGTTACATAATGATGCAAAATAAATAAAGATTATGTATTCACTCAAAGTCAGTACTATATAACTAATCTGAATTATGAGACTAAATCAAAAGTCATTACAATAGCTAACTGGGTTTGCTACCAAGACAACAAAACCCCAGGAGTTCAGCCTGAAGAACAAAAAATACTCTAAAAATTCTGCCATATATCAAGGATAAAGCAACAAGTATGTCTGAGTGCTCTCTGTGCCAGTAGCAGCATCCTTTACCTCAAAGTTTTGTTTTAGAAAAAATCATACAAAATTTTCTAAGGCAATGTCTAATGACAATATCTTTGCTTATCAGTAAATGAGGAAACTATTTTTATACTATCTATAAGATAAGTTTTTTAGTAGCAATAAAGGCTGTATGAAAACTAATACAATTTTTGCCTACATTACATGCTCATGCACATATTTTCTTTTTGTTAAATATGACAGCACATAAGAACAAAAGGCTTTTTAAATATGTTTAGGCCCAGTAATAAAAACAATGACATGAACAAAATTTATCTTCCAGGAAAGGACAATTTACTTTCTAAGAAGAGAAAACTCCTACTGACACAAGTACAATGGAATGCAAAAAGAGCTGACCCATGAAACAAGAATGAAGCAGGGAACCAAGGCCTTTGCAAAACTTAAGGAGTAAAAGATCAGTAGACAAAAGTTGGAGGTAATCATAGATCCTTGAAGCCTAAATTTTCAAAGAAATGAACCACAGGCGCTGACAGGAAATGGAGAAAATTACTTAGAGGTGTGATTCTGTGGTCTTATTATGCTGTTTACTTTATATTTTCCTCCATCCTGCAATTATATGGGATCAGCCTCGGAAGGGATTTCTTCAGCTTATTCACTGTACATCGGCAGAAATATTTAATACTTCCTCTTTCAAATATGCTAAAACAAATAATTATAAACTGTTATCAAAACACATGAACTGAAAATAAAATAAAAAGGTTTAAAAACTTTCAAAAATATTAGCATGCAGTCACAGGTCTCTTATACAGCCCTCTCATCAAAAAGTTATTAATAGAACCGTACCTTGAATTTTGGTGAACAACAAGGATACAGTTCCACATTAGGAATGATGTAGCCTTCATTTGGTTTTCTAAGCATTGGAGTTGCTAATTCTGCTTTAATGCCACACATCACAGCTGTATGACCAATGCGCACAGTAGCCGAACCATCTGCTGTATTCACTGTTCCAACGTTAATGGTGATCGGTCGTACTTCCTTCAAGCCTCGTCCATCTGGCCTCTTGTTTTGCTCTAAAAAGCTCCTGATGAATAATAAGAGATTTTTTCATGAATAAAACCTATCAAGAGTACAGTGTACTCTAATTATGTCGACACTACATAGAAATTTGTTTCCAAAATAATTCTTGAGAGATTTGACCATTAATGCTCACTTCATTTTTGAAAGGCTAAAACCAAACTAGTTCTCTAAAATTTAGGAATCATATCATACATTGCTCAGTAATGAAATTAATGAGTGAAAGCCAATGAAACTCATCTCAGTATTATATTTCATTCTAATCTTTCATTTTCCTAACAAGCAAATCAATGTTAAACATACATCATAATCTGAAAGCTCAGTTTCCTAACATAAAAAAATTAGCCATATAAGCTTCAATATATCAATAGTTCTACTGACTTATAAAATGTAAAGACTGTAGTAACAGCCAATATGACCATTACCCATGGCTGAAGGTGACAATGAACAGTAAAGACTGAAGAGACTACAATAAAAAGCATGAACTGTACAATGAAAATCAGCAATGGCAAATAAGATGATGTGCAAAATATTAATTAACCAAAGTACAAGAGTGAAAAGTAAAATACTTTATCTACTCACAATGCAAAAGACATGCAAAGAACTTCTATACCAGGATATGTCCCGCTCCTTAATACAAGGCAGGCACTTAGCAAAACACCACATATACCATAAACTAGCCACCCACAAGCCTAAGGCTAATTGGGTGAATTTTCATTTTATGTCCATTTAAGGAATGGGTGACACCTTGAAATTATTTTTTCCATGAAAATGGTAGAGTAAATAAAAAAAAATGAAGATAAGCATATGACTGAAATCCAAATGATAGCCATTGTTGAAAAGAGAATAGGCTATCTAGCAAAAAATTTGTAATGGCAGCAAATACAAAATTAATTCAATCTATGTCACTGCAATTAGGCTTAAGCAATACTGTATTCACAGAAGTTGGATTAACAGTTCCCTGCTTAGTTTATTAAGGAGAAAATAGGTGAAATCATGATGATATACCAGGTACAAACAACATTTCTACCCTAATTACTTTTGGTCTCACCCTAAATGTATAAAAATGGCTAGCCTATGCCTTATCTAAATGGATTACACAGAAAATAAAATTACATTCTTACTTAAAGAGTGTGACAATTCTTGGAGTATTTTTGTTATTTCACTATAATTCCTTTTTCACTGTGTTAATTTTTATCTACATCCTTCCTGACTGTCCTATTTGGGGGTTAAACTTAGTAGTGGTATGGTTGTTATTTTGTATTACAGTATTACAGTTTGGTCAAATTCGGATATCTAATATTTTTTTACTTGCTATCATATATTTTGTCATGATTCAAAAATACTTACATCTTCAAATTAAGAGTTACGGAGATATTTGCGATGAATATTGTGCCTTGTTGTTATCGCAAGGATGCGTTTATGCTGCCATGTCAGTTTTTCTGCTGATGCGTTTTGTTTTTTGTCAATGTATTGTGGGTAAAAATGCCTAATCGTCTTTTGTTTTTCGTTAGAATTATATCAAATGCTGAAACCTGATTGGTTGCTTTGTTTCAAGAATATCCAATTAACTGCGATTTTGGAATGCAGACTTTCTACAAAAGTGTGCTTCAGTTGACTGCCATGGATTCCGTCGCACGTCTGCAGTGGGTGTTCTCTGTCTTACTTTGAGGCTATTGGTCGTTTCCATTACAATGGAACTCACAGGTTGTGAATACCTTTCTCGTGAACATTTAGTACTACCGACAAGTGTTCAGTGTCGGTGAATCCTTTGAAAAGGGTAACATTGCAGTTTTGGCCCTGAATTTCACGAAACAGTAAAATTTCCTGTAACCCAGGTAGCGCAATATTACCGCTTGCCGGAACAGAGCAACAATCTTTTAAAATGTGCATCCTTGTACCACCAAAACTGAGAGCGGTACCCATTGTATCTCTAAATCTAATCATTTGCGGTAGAAATAAAGGTCAGATTCGTTGAAAGTACACTATTTAAGCTAGGAAAATGTAATTTTATATCGGAAATGTGAATTTGACCGAAACTGTAAATTTACCGTTATTTTGATCTATACAAACATATACATTCAATAAATGGCTCTGGTGTGTCAGGCCATACAAAAGAAAGACTTTCTAGTATCCATAGCTCTCAGGGATGCAAACTTTCAAAGTCCTGAGCACCCCTCTTCCTTAGAGCTTCTTTAAGAGCTACCATTTCTGGACCTTATACTTGGCCTAACAACAGTCCCTCAGGTATTCACCAGAGTATTTGTCCTTGTTGCAGTTTGGCCCAAAGGAAGGGATAGGACACAACTTGTAGGACTGCTACCTACAAGACTAACCTATAGGCAATGGTAAAACTGAACACTACTATCACGTTCCTCTGGTTTTGTTAACTACCAGTTTATGTGCAAAATGGGGGCTGTGTTCAGTACTAGCCTTTTGGGGATGAATGTAAAAACATAAGCAAAAGAAAGCAAATACCAAACAGATAAACAAAGACAAATGTGAACAAAAACGTAAGCAAAAGGCAGTGAGTATTATGGTCGGTGACTGGCAGGGTCCAGGCAGCAGTGGCAGTAAATAGCCTTCAGTTTTTTTAGCCTAGTCTAGCCCTATTTATACTAGCCTAACCTTGCTGCAGAAAAGTTCACAATATAATTTCGCTTAATGTATGTATTTCACATTATACCGCAACTAGTGTAGTAATGCATTTAACTAGCATACTCAACTATGGTAGGCGTTTGGCTAACACTAGCCTTTGTTTTAATTTCGTGTTATAGGCTAAGTTAAGAAGTTCCGATATTAACGGTTATCTGAAAGTAAGGAGAATGCAAGTGATCAATATAGGCTTTAATTTAACAGGGGTTAGAATGACTCTTACTTGTAATAATTATCTGGTTCGAACAATTTCCAAATTTCCATAGACGTCATGATGCTGCTTTGCGGTATGTGTGAGTTTGCTGTAGTAGGATATGCACTGGTTGATCCAACAGGTTATATATATAATAACTGAATCTACGATTTAACACGACTAGACAATTACTCTTTTATAATGCCTCAACAATGCTATGGCAAGTTTGACTTAGTCTGACAGAATAAGCATGGGCAACGAGTGAACTGTAAACAATTCGATTATAAGTAGTAGTGGTGTCTTAGTATTTGGTATACAACGGCCCTACGTCGTAACTTTATTTGTAAATGTTTGTTCCTAAATACCCTGCTTTTTAAATTAATTTAATCAGCTCAGATTAATTTTGGGGTACAGCAAGCAATGAATGAAAGAACCTGGTGAAACAGATCTGCATTGTTCTTTTAGAATTGCTAATTACTTGAAATCAGTCACTAACAATTAAAGAATAACTCTCTCTCTCTCTCTCTCTCTCTCTCTCTCTCTCTCTCTCTCTCTCTCTCTCTCTCTCTCTCTCTCTCTCTCTCTCTCTCTCTCTCGCTCGCTCTCAAACTTTGTCCAGTTCCAGGGAGATTTTATTCTATCAACATAACCAGAAATGTCATCTTGGATGAAGTGTGAAAGGAAATTTCCAAAAATTTACGATAATCCCTGTAAGGAATGGAGTAATCTGCTGGGATTTGAACTTTCTTTGGCATTCTCTCTCTATGAATGACAGTGCTTGGAGTAATCCAAGACTGTTGTCAATAGAATATTTACGTACATTTTGCAATTTCGTCAAAAGCAGAACCATATCAGGATAGAATTGTAGATTGCAGATGAAATTAAAAAGTTCTTAAGGACTTCGTCATTCTAGTTTTGTAAAGTGGAAGATTTATGAGTTTACAAATTAAATTTTTCATATCATAATCGATTTAGGATGGAGTAAAATCATTATAACAAGTGATTTGGCACATTTTTATTTAGTAGGCAATTAGACATAATGTTTTTCCTCATGTCTGTGTTTTAAAAATACAAACATTTTTACTACCAACAACTTTTGAAAACAAAACTTTTTTGCAAGTAATTTAGTTGTTTTCTTATTCCAGGGATTTACACTAACAAAATTTTCCAAGCTACGAATACTGAAATTGCATCCATTCCAAAAACCATCGTTGAAAAATGAATATCAGATTATAAAAATATTATGAGATGAAGATTAAATTACTTTTTATATGAAATTTTAAATTGCACTAGGAACAACATGTAGAATTTTTCTCATTTTTATTCTTTCTTTGGACGAAGAAAAATTAAAATCAAAACTTTCAAATTCATTCAGTTTTCCCCTTCTGCAAACTTCTGAGGTAGTTGGAGCAAGTCAACCTGCTGGTTTTCTGTTGTGAGCAAGCAAAACAAAATATTCACCTGGCCATTAACAATTAAACGTTCTTTTTGCTCATATTATGTTTTCATTTCATATAGAGATTTAAAATCGTGAAAAAAAAAATGTTCATTTGGCTCACATTTTTTTTAGTTCATTTAATAATCTAAGGTCAAAGAGCTAACTAAAATCCGATCTCTTGTTCTGATGTGCCTGCAAAGAACTCATGATTAGTAATGTTTAGCCCTTTTGCTTCAGATCCATCATTGGATGTTTTGGCTTTCTTCTTTTTCTTCTTCTTCTTCTTCTTCTTCTTCTTCCAGTGCTCCAGCTGCAGAGTTCGTTAGCACCTAAATATTCGTGATCAATACAACTTTTAAATCTACTGTAATGCTAATAATGCCCAAATTCATTTGGTAATAAGCATTAACAAGAATTAGTCAATGAACTTAACATTAAAAACACAGTAATGCCCGTTAAACCTAAAACCAACCACTAAGAAGCAGATTAGGCACCGTATTAGGGGCTGGTTTCCTACACAGAAATGAATTTTGCAAATGTAAGTGTCCATAGATACAAAGGGAGAACCTTTCTATTGAAAGGTCTGGCGAGAGGGAATGAACTTTGTAAACTTTGAAGTCAGTTAATAGGTGAAGTGTTTGGAGTGTCTATTAATAAAGTAAAACGTTCAAATTCAAGTGCCCATTAACACAAGCTAAAATCATTGCTTGATCAGAAGAGTTCCCTTATAGATAAACTTAATTTTTCAAATGCAAATTTCTCTTATTGGTATGAATTAAGGTTCCAAGAACGAGTGTGTCCCAGATCTCCGCCGTGTCTCATGAGCCATCCATTAAACCCATAGAAGTTCCCATCTCCTTTGTTGAAGAATACTACAGGCTGCTGTGCGCGGCGAGCAGAGGGCTCCTTTCTAGTAGGCCTGTCTCCTGTCATTTTCTCAGATACAGCCTCCTGCTTCTGTGACTCCTCGGAAGTTGTTAGAGATTTGGATGAAGAGGGGACCTGAGATTTGGGCACAGAGTTCCAGGGGTTCTCAGTCACAGTATTTGCTTCTAAATTGACCTCGTCCAAAACTGAAGTTGAATCTGAGGTTGAGTGAATCGAAGGTGATCCTTCATATTCAGTAAATATGGGCTGATATGCATCTGTTGAGTCTTCAGCTTCATAACCCGTAGTGTCGAAATTACTTGATATTGATTTCAGTGATTCTTCAGCAGCCTTCTGGTCATGTGGAGAGGTTGTCTGTGATTCTTCAGCAATTGTGACAGCACCTGGGGAAGTTGTCTGTGATTCTTCAACACTCTTGACATCACTTGGGAATGCTGTTTGGGACTCTTGAACACCACTGACAGCACTTGGCAATGTTGTCTCTGATTCTTCAGCAGCTTTGACAGCACCTGGCAATACTGTTTGTGGTTCTTGAGCATCCTCTGGGCCACTTGGGAATGGCGTCTGTGGTTCTTCAGCAAGATCATCAACCTTGACATCACTTGGCAACGAAGCCAAAATGTTGGGACTGTCTGAAAACGAAGCAGGTGGCTCTTCATCACCGGACTTGGCATTTTCATGTGATTCAAATAACTCGCCTGTACTTTGTTTGTACAGCTCTTGAGCAGATGCTGCACCTGCGGAAAACTCTGGGCTGTAAGATGGCTCAGGAGCTGATGCGTCAGAAAGATGGCCAGGCAGCACTGAATCTCTTATTGATATTGATGCAAAATCTTTTTCAAAATGTTCCGAGTGATCAAATCTAGCCCTGGAATCACTCTCTGGCAGGACTATCTCGAGTTCAGTTCCATCCTCTTCCTCTGTAGGTAACACAGCCGCGGAGGCATCCCGTGTCTCTTGGGGCTTCTTGTCATCTTTAGGAGGAGGAGTGCTTGGTGGAGACGGGTTTTGCGTAGTAGTAATAATGTCCTCAGATCTCCAACGCTGCGGAAAGCTGTCAGACTGAGACACAGTTGCTGTTTTTCTATTTGAACAACATAAAGAGGGCCTTGAGATGGATGGCGAATTGGTGGAAGTTACAGATGTCTCTCTCTGTATGTCTTCTTCAGGCACAACAAACAACAGGTTATTTCTGCCATACAGCTGGTCGGCTTCTGAACATGGGAAAGCGCTGTTTGCCCAGTCGCATACCATAGCCTCCTGAAAGAGATAGGGAATGTTATTCAGTAACTTGCCCACATTTAAAATATATAGAAAAGGCTATAAAGGATGTTCATTAATATGCAGTTTTCCACATAAAAGAATCCTTAAATATGAGAAGAGGATAAAGCAAAACACAAATAAAAATTACAGTAACAATATATATACATACATACATACATACATATATATATATATATATATATATATATATATATATATATATATATATATATATATATTATAGAGAGAGACAGATTGAGAGAAGAGTAAAAGGAACACTTCACCTGATTAAATATTGTATATTGTGGACAGATGAATGAAAAATGGAAGATGTCTTCTTCACAATACATGTCAGGAAACAGCTGCTGCATGGGTAAACAGATGTGGAATATTTGGCACTCATTATCCTGGTCTGCATAATACCCATAAACCTGAAACGCAAAGCATAAAACTTGGGTAAATTTAAAGTAATGTTATGCACTCTTATCTCACACAATATGTAGTAACATATATATATATATATATATATATATATATATATATATATATATATATATATATATATATATATATATATATATATATATATATATATATATATATATATATACGATTTACATTCCCTATCTTTGGAAATTTAAATTCATATGCTATCTGTGTCAGTTCCCGTTAGGATAAAATAGGAGGGTGAATTGTAACGTTAACACTCATAAACTTGCATAAAAAAAGTCACGGAAACTTGTGACTGAATTAATATAGTAGTAGTAGTAGACGGGACTTGCCTTTGAAACGGCTCCCTTGCTCGTTTTATTCCTCCTTTGTTTGTGTTTAACTGACTTAATACAATAGTAGTAGTAGTAGTAGTAGTAGTAGTAGTAGTAGTAGTAGTAGTGGTGGTGGTAGTAGTAGGCGGGGTTTGCCTCTGAAACGGCTCCCTTGCTCGTTTTATTCCTCCTTCTGAGGTGAGTAAACAAAAGATGGGAATTCGAAACTGAAAAGGTTACGCTTCAGCCTCTTGGAATCTAGCATTTGAATCAGTATCTAAATCAGTCTTTATTATTAGACCCTATGAACATGGAGATCTTACACTTAACCTTTGTACTGAGAGAGGTTATTTACACGGCCTCATTTCAGGATTGTTTTTTATTTAATCTTATTTGACGTATATTTTGCTATAACTTCCTTGAGTGGCAGTTTAATAACAATGTCATGGATTAATTTTTATGACTTCATAAGAGTGGCCCTGAAACAGGTGACAGTTACTTTTCCAGTTTTACTAAACGTTTTCCATTTTTTAAGAGGTTGATCCATTTTCAATTTTGGGTTTGGGTTTGAAACCACACTAATTCTTCATCTTCTCTTTACTTGACCTTGTTTCCTTTAGTTTCTTTTTTACTTTATTTTTTTACTGCAAGGACCGTTTGGGTGGATAGAGCAGCACCCTTAAGTTACCCAAACTGGATAGAAATAGGGAAATGAGAGCTTGGTCCCAGGGAAGACATAGATTGTCCCGTTAAAAGATGGAAAATTGTAGAAGTCAGAGGACGATGGAAACAGGAGAAGAGAATTTCAGAGAATAACAACAGAGGGGAAGAAAGAAAAAGGAACTCTCTCTTCATAAAAAATCATCTCATATAAAAGATGGGATGTATTTCCTAATACATAGAGGCCAATGAGAAGGATAACCAAATGTCTTTATCTGCCTTCGAAAGGATGGAAGGTTATCAGTGAAGGAAAACCAGAAACGGAAAGAGAATTCTATACTAAACACTCACTCGCCCTTCGCAGGTGAAGGTGTCTACGATGTTCTGTCTGATCGACGTGGCATTCTCGATGAGCCT
Source organism: Macrobrachium rosenbergii (assembly GCF_040412425.1). Taxonomy (NCBI): domain Eukaryota; kingdom Metazoa; phylum Arthropoda; class Malacostraca; order Decapoda; family Palaemonidae; genus Macrobrachium; species Macrobrachium rosenbergii. Next base: position 40,671,371 of record NC_089763.1, on the reverse strand, counting down.
TCCGATGAGAGAGGAGACTTCGCTGCCCCTGGCTTGGATGAGTTTCGAGTTGCGATCGACACTCGAGATGACCTTCAGGGAGATGTCGTCGACGTACTGGTTGCATATGCTTTGGATGACGAAGCCTGATGCACCTCTCAAGAAGATCACTGCGGGGAGGAAAATGCAAGGGTTTCAGTAAGATAGGAGGGACACTAGAGGTGATGACAGGAAAATGGCCAGCGAGAGAAGGGGACCTATGAAAGGAAAAAGTAAAAGGGGTCAGTGAGATTATAAAGGAAAAAGGTTCAGTAGGAGGTGATTGTTTCTAAATGAAAATAGTAAAAGGGTTCAGTGAGAGAATGGGATCTCTGGAGGGAAAAATAAAAGGGTCTAAACAGTGAAAAAGTGAAAGGGTTTGGCAAGAGAAAAGATCTTTTGGGGAAAAAGTAAAAGTGTATAGTAAGAAGTTCACTTGGGGAAGAAGTACAAGAGCTTTGTAAGGGAAGAATTTCACTTGAGGAAAAAAGCAAAAGGGTTCAGTAAGAGATGATCCTCGGAGGAGAAATTAAGAATTAATAAGAGAAAAGGTTCACTAAAGGAAAACAGTGAAATGGTTCACTAAGAGAAGAGGGTCATTAGAAAATAAAGGAGGAAGGTGTATTAGTCATCAGAGATATTATAGTACCAAGAGAATATCAGAAGAACATAACAGAAAACTACGAAGTAGATAAGGAGTCTATGACATCAATGGTAACATATCACTGATGTATGCATTAGAGTATGTATTAGAGTTCGTGTCTATTCTGGGAGGTATGAATATGCTTTTATTACCATGTATCTTCTCAGAGCTCAATTGCAATTCATACAATGAACATAACACGAATGATATTAAATGTTGTTATTCGCAAAGTTGCAAAGTTGGGAGAGGAGAATTCCACACGCCCAAGACTCCCAGTAGGTGTCTTAACCTCTCGAGGCCATTGAACCAAAACTCGCCAACGAAATTCAAGGCAATCTAACCTTAAGTGTAAAATGCATCTGAGAAAGAGTCGAAAGGTCGTCCTTTCTTCAGACTGTTAAGGAATGACAGCTCGGAAGTAAATAGTCTATTGTCACGTCTTTTGTTCAAGATTTTCAAGAAGGGCGTAAATGATGACAAAGGTCTTTCCTAAACCTGAATCCGGCATTAGAACTGAAATTGAAATGGGCGTCACATTTTGAATAAACGATTAACTTGCAGTGTCTATTAGGGTAGTTTTGGCATTGGTGGGATGACGACAACATTTTCTTCTGAGGTTGAGGTAGGATAGTTGGGATTTAAATGGGCTCATTACTTTGTCTAACATAAATTCTTGACTCTATAAGGAGGCAGGGCAATCGTTTTCTCAGGGATTAAAGCCTACTCTGTATTTTATACCCTCTCATTCTTTCGATTCCTTTTGTGTGGGCTACGTAAGGTTTGTGAACTGCAAGTTCTTTCTGCTGCATCTAGTAAAATGGTTTCTAGTTATTTCGAAGCAAAGCATTTTATTTGCGATGTGGGTACGATAATAGTATAATATACTATCAATCCTTTTTAAGAAACGTGAATATTCCTTTTAAAATGCTCTACACTGAAGTGTCATTATTGTACTACATGATGTTTCACCTTACTTTTTACTTATACACTTATCCAGTTATCAATAACGTATATATGTTTCCTTCCTCGTTCATTCATTTGTATATTTTCTGACAAATCCTTCATTCTATTTGTCGTTCAATTTACCTCTTGACTCCATTTTCGTCTTGAAATTCCTGTATTTTCATATCATCTTTAAAAATTAATACTGACTCAGTGCTTAATTAGGATTCGATCAGACAGTGATGAGGTTTGAAGCAAAACAGCAGGACGTTCAACACTCACCTGATAACAGTAGGATTCTGAGCATAATTTCTGAAAAAGAAAATGATAGTGATTAGGGGACTTTCTGATTCAGTTTATCTAACAGTCTATTTTTCTATCTAAGTGTTGTCACACAATAGTAATTCAGACACACGCGTTATTTATACCTGTTATACATTTGTTTATCTATGTTTTCTTTGTTTGTTTTTGTGGCGATGTGGGCTAGTTCTTTACGACATACCCAGTGGTTGGAGAAGTGGTTTGGAGGGATCAGCAACTTCCCTGGCCCACCTTTATGACACCCAAGACTTCCTGTCATACAAAGAGAGAGAGAGAGAGAGAGAGAGAGAGAGAGAGAGAGAGAGAGAGAGAGAGAGAGAGAGAGAGAGAGAGAGAGAGAGAGAGAGAGAACAATCAAATTGGCGAACAGACAAAAGGAGGCAGAGAAGTTATATGCAATTGCATACCTTACATAAGACGAGTTCAAAATTATTATTCTTCAATATCAATTTTTTTACACTATATTCGCTACAAAATCTAATACCGCCCCCCGCCCCCTCCCTCCCGCTTTCTTTTCAGCATTTAGGATCATGGCAAGAGTCTCCATGGAATCATTCCGAGAACTTATCCTGTACAATTTGCCTTTGGTCTAAAAAAAAAAGATATTTTTTTAAACCATCAGTTTTATTACACATGATGACTGAACTTAGGGTGGTTTAGCGGTCGTTTCCCAGCATTTATTTTTCTTATTTTTAGCTTTTTTTTTATTGTTTTGGTCCAAGGAGTGTGTGGTGCATGTGTGTGTGTGTGTAGGTGGGTGTATATGAGTGCGTTTTCTGCCCAATTTACAGACCCTAAATACTTCTCATCCGCTGCTTACGGTGCTTCGGGTGGAGAAGTGACAAAGAGAGAGAGAGAGAGAGAGAGAGAGAGAGAGAGAGAGAGAGAGAGAGAGAGAGAGAGAGAGAGTTGCTGATTATCGCCTACCTGTAAACAGGAAGGTGTTGTGGTGGCAGGGCCAAGTTATGGTCATATGCCGAAAAAAGGTCGGGTAATAAAAGTTCCATACGTTTTTTCCCTTTTTTTGTGATTTAGTAAACACAAAGACAGTCGTCAGTTCACATCTCGGAACGAGATGTTGATTTATGGCTATTAAAAAAAAGTCACAAAGACCAGCACTAATTCAATCCGTTGTTACACCCACACTCACTCAACCCAACCCCCCACCTCACACACACACACACACATATATATATATGTATGTATGTATGTATGTATGTATGTATGTATGTATGTATGTATGTATGTATGTATGTATGTATGTATGTATGTATGTATATATATATATATATATATATATATATATATATATATATATATATATATATATATATATATATATATATATATATATAATGATTATAATCACTTTTGTAGGTGAATCATTTATCACACATTACCACAGGTGAAAAATAAGAGACGGGGCATTTCCAAGCCATTGACGAAGGACTGATACAGAGTATTAGAAGTCACTAACGGTTGTGTATGTTCGTCAGTACTGTTCCTGTAGTATATACTGTATATTTGTGACTTCTAAATAAAGTCGAAACCGGTCAGGACCTACACCCCGTCTCTTATTTTTCATCTGTGGTAATGTGTGATATATATATACATACATACATACATACATACATACATACATACATACATACATACATACATATATATACATATATATATATATATATATATATATATATATATATATATATATATATATATATATATATATATATATATACATATACACACAAGCATTAAGCTGCAAATGTCGTTTAATATCAATTCGCTCAACCTCGGAAATAATATATTTTCATGGATGTTAACTGAAGGGGAATTTTTTAGTTGATAAGAAGTTCGTCGTCTCGTGGGCTCGAACTCAAGTCGTAAGTTCTCGTGTTCCGCGGTTCGAGCCCACGAGACGACGGACTTCTTATCAACTAAAAAATCCCCCTTCGGTTAACATACATGAAAATATATCATTTTCGAGGTAGAGTAAACTGGATATTAAACAACATTTGTAGCTTAATGCTTTTATATGAATCACGGTGATGTGATATAAAATTCGTTCATATACATACATACATACATACACACACACATATATATATATATATTGTGTGTGTGTGTGTGTATACTTTTTGCGTATAGATTAATTTAAATTAAATGTGTCAATGATTGACAAACGGACTTTATGTGGCATCCTGAAAGGAACCAACGTTAAAGATCAGAAATGAAATGAACTGAACAACAACGAGAAGATATGAGAAAAATGAAAACCCAACCACAGCAGTTCACCCACACAGGAAAGAGAGAGAGAGAGAGAGAGAGAGAGAGAGAGAGAGAGAGAGAGAGAGATTTATCATAACCACATGCAGTATCGACCATGATAAACTGTGTAGTCTTCGCTTCAAGGCAGCAGGTGAATATGGAATATATACAACAAATGACGATAAACAAACAGGTGTAAATATGGCAATATAAATGAAAATATTTGGTACTCAAAAACTTTCAATAGATCTGTGGAGTCTGTTATGACCGACAGTGAGTTACAATGAGGCCCGAAGAGCCAAACAGCGTGAGCATGTATATCTAATGAGTATACAGAAAGATAAACAAGTGAATGAATAACTTGAATCAGCATTCGTGGTGATGTTGAGAAAAAGGAAGATTCCACCAAGCCGTTTGATTCCTCGTCAGCGGGACCGAGGGACGAAGATTAGTGATGTCATCGCTAAACGGGTCGTACTGTAAAGGTCGCCCTTCGGGTGCTGGAGAAATAAATGGTGATTTCATACTCCAAATATTGGTGTTCTTTTCCAGTGTGAAACCCGCTGTATTTATTTACTTTATTTGTTTAATGTCTGTACTGTTAACTGTGGAGCTGACTTCATGACATTGGTGCGTGCCAAGACATTTACAATGCCGTGATTAGATTGTCAATGAACAATCTTCAGTTACATCAATAAATTGTATTATTTGTAAAAATAAAAACACTTTCGAACACCTGAACAATTTTCCTCCTCAATGCTTACAATAAACTCTGAGAAGAGACACCTTTCAGGTATTCGAAAGGCTTGGTTGTTATCTTGTACAAAAAATGCAATTTATTGATATAATTGTGGATTTTTATTTTACAACATTTGGTACGTATATCAACGTCCTGTAGCTGGGTCTGCCCCATCTTTTAAAGTCTATTCTACTTTACTCTTCTCATTCTTGCCTCACTCTCCCATCCACTTCTTATCCTGTTCCAACCAACCTAAACTATTTGGGTTTAAGGGCAGCTTTCTTAATGGTACTCCCATCCCTGTGATCCACTGTCTAACCTTTCACAAGTTCCCAACTACTTTGCAATCTTGAGTTTTCCTTTTCTTTATTTCATTGTTTATCGTCACTTCTTTGTTGTTGTCATCGGTATTTTACAACACTACTTTGTTTGTTTATTTTTTTCTCAATTGGGTATTCTATTCTGAGATTGCCTGCTTCGCAGGATAATGGCCTATTGGCTCGTGTGAATGTTTGTTTTCCAAATAATAATAATAATAATAATAATAATAATAATAATAATAATAATAATAATAATAATAATAATAATAATAATAATAATAATAGGATCATGACCCTAGATTCCTAAATCTGGAAGTAGAGGAAAAAAAAACGTGCACGCTTATTCAAATATTTGTAACCTCCACGAAATGTAGGATGTAACAAGGGATGTTTATTATTATTATTATATTAAAAGATCTGCCAGACTCTCTCTCTCTCTCTCTCTCTCTCTCTCTCTCTCAGACTCTCTCTCTCTCTCTCTCTCTCTCTTCTTGGCTCTTACTCTACTGGGCCCCGAAACTCATGCCCACAATGCCACTTACACCAGGCTACTAAGGTTTGTTGCAAGTTTTGCTAATGTCTAATTGATCACGAGTATGGGCGTTCACCCTACCCTTTCATCCGGCCATGGGACCGCCACAAGTGTGAGGCAAATAGCTCATTCTTATATATCATTTACGTCTTTCCAAGCAAAGGCTGATGGAATGGGCAATAAAAAAGGCATGGGGATAGCAATCTAATCCAAATAAACATTTGCTGAGAACAGGACTAACCCCTTTGAAGGTAACCCAATTCTAAATGAGATAGGCATATGGCGACAAAGGTTACGAACTTATTCATTACCAATAAACACAAAATGAACCACTAACCTGTTGTCAGACTTTGGTCTCCCTCGAACAAAATCTATTGGCTGAATTTCCTCTCGACCGGTCTCGTCTAACTGGGCAGGCGCTCGACGTAATCGGGAGAAAATAACATGATATTCATTTGAAGTTAGCGAAGATAGCACTCGCTTCGACTTCTCGCTTCGTTTTAATCCAAGTTGTTGGAGGAAGTGGGTGATAAGGAGACAGTCGGCTACTTTTATTTTTTTCTGTCTTTGCGATTCTTCAAAGTCGAGCAACTTAATGAAGCGACTGATAAGAGGACGGTCCGCTATTCGCTGTTCTTTCCTCTTCCTACTCTTCTTCTTCTTCCTCCTCTTCTTGTGGTTACTTAATGATTCCAGAAGCGAATGGCCCAGATGTCGATGTACTCCGCAGAATCGAGTGTTGCTGGGATGTTGTTCAGTCGTAGCGAAATGTTGTTGGAAAGCCGGGGATTATGTTCTTCACGGAATCGTTCCAGTCTGTTGAAAGAAATTACGTTAGTGATATCTGAAATTCACGATTTTAAGGAAAAAATGTAATAAAAAAAATAAAATAGTCGAAATAAACGCGAGTTTCGGGACACTAAAAGCAAAAATAGACTGAAAACTAAAATTGACAAAAAAATCTAAGAAAAGATGAAAAAGTAAACTCTAAAACATTACAGAATTAATAAAAAAACAAGATGTCACTCCCAGACTACATTTCACTCAGAAAGCAAAGCAATCAGGGGAAAAAAAATCTCATTCAAGGAACTGAAAACGAAAGAAAACTAAAAATGTCAAAACTGAAGATAATCAAAGTGTATCCTCAGACATGTATCACCTATACAAACTACGATTGCATCTTCAGCGTAATTCATTCTAAAATATTCTAGAAAAGATTTGTGAGATACAAAGTCAAAAAAGAATGTCATATAAATGATAGAAGAAACTATAACACCTATTCAGAACATTAAGCAAAAACTCTGATCAAAATATAACGTTCTAAAATAACTTCTTAGTACGCTATGTAGAAGATACTTGAATTCCACAATACCATTAATCCACTAGGAATGTAAAAAAAAGAAAGCAGAATCGATAGAACCATTTTACTAAACATTCACCGAATTTTGGTATTCCAGAGTAGGTTCCATTTTTATTCCGTAAAAATTTCAGCATTTTAACCTACCCTTTTAAACACAATGCAAATATGCTGGTGTTCTTGAATACCATTTATAAATAACATCCCGTAAAAATTGCATAAAATATATATATATATATATATATATATATATATATATATATATATATATATATAGATAGATAGATAGATATAGACATATATATATGAACATACATAATTATATACATATATACATATACATATATATGAAATATATATATATATATATATATATATATATATATATATATATATATATATATATATATATATATATATATATATAATATATACATATATATATATATATATATATATATATATATATATATATATATATATATATATATAATATTGATATGGAATTTTTATGGAGTGTCACTCATAAATGGCATTCCAGAGTACCAGAATTTTTGCATTGTATACTAAAACGGTAAGCTACAGTATTGAATTTCAAAAAATCAGATAGAATACAAATCCGAAAAAAAATTTTTCTGAAAATAACAGCGATTGGGATGACCTTGAAAAACTTGCTCAATTTGCTGGGGTAACTATAGTCTTTTCTCTCTTCTGTTCGTTTACACCACACGCACACACACACACACACACACACACACACACACACACACACATATATATATATATATATATATATATATATATATATATATATATATATATATATATATATATATATACATATTTACATATATATATACATACATACATATATGTGCATATATGCATATAAATATATGTATATATATACACACGTGTAATTGTGTGTGTATGTATGTATAAGTGAATTAGAAAAGAGAGATGAATCCAGTACTCCCCGAAAAGTTATCAAAGACAGTCAGCACTGCGTATTATCCAAGGTCATTCCATCGTCCTTGCTTTTTCCATGAACACCTTGCGGGGCACCGACAGAGGTAGGAAAAGTCGATGAGGCGGGCATGCGCATTGGCAAGCGGAGATATTCTTACCGTTAAAGATTTATTATTATTATTATTATTATTATTATTATTATTATTATTATTACTGTACACGTAGGCTATGTCAGCTTAGGTTAGTTTTTCTATTTATTGTGTACGTGTTTTGTGGGGTTCATTTACAAATATGGTTTGGGCATAAGGTTAGGTTAGGTTTTTGTGCTTTTCATTTGTACAACGATGCGAAACACACAGTGAATAAACAAATTAATAAATAAATAAATAAATAAATAAATAAATAAATAATATTAAGAAAATCATTTATCACTGGTTCAGATATATCGAAACGAAATGTAGTGAAACTAAAAAACTGACAGATTCTAAATAGATCCATCACTGATCCCCCATGGACACTTGTCTGACAAAGATGGCGACTGATATTTGAGGAAATTCAGTACCGTAAAGCCTTCTTCTATTTTGTCTTACAAAGAAAAAACTCCAATTGCGAAAAAACAACAAGCTCAAGATAGTTCTTTTGAATGCAAATCAACACGTTTCTTATCTCCGAGTGATCCTACCATATACACACAAACGCTCCCTCAAGTACACATGCATAACAAACACGCATCTGTATAAGTATACCATAAGGTATTTACATACACGTATCGAAGGCAGTGACCGCCATGTTGTTTTTCCTTTGGCGCCACCCCGTGTCTCATTGCATTTATAGTATATCAAGTGTATTACATTGCTTGGGGATATGTATATACATACATTTTGAATATATATATATATATATATATATATATATATATATATATATATATATATATATATATATATATATATATATATATATATATATATATATATGTATATATATAAATGAGAGAGAGAGAGAGAGAGAGAGAGAGAGAGAGAGAGAGAGAGAGAGAGAGAGAGAGATAAACGTTTTACTGTTACCCACACGCACTTGGGTCGTTCGGTTTTTCCAGATTGTCTCGTACACACTGATATGGCAGGTTATTTTGCGTTGTGAGGATACAGAGAATAAACTAATACAGTACTGAGGTATGCCGCTGTATTGTATGAGCGCGAGGCTTCCCTCAGGACGTAAGTTAACTGTTGCAACACTTTTTGTAGGACAAAAAATAAATTAATAAATAAGAGAACAGAAGGTCTGGGGCTGCATTTGTAATACGCTGAAGAAGTTGAGGGATCGTTGAGCAAGGCTTTCCTACTCGAGAGAGAGAGAGAGAGAGAGAGAGAGAGAGAGAGAGAGAGAGAGAGAGAGAGAGAGAGAGAGAGAGACGTTGGGGGTTGTAGGGGGTCACTTGATCCTAAAAATGCACCCACATGAAGCCTTATTGGTAGAACAGGGGGAGTCACTGACCTCCCTGTAACGGACTGAAACACTAGGCTACTTCCGAGGCGACCGTGGCCGATGTTACGGTCAGAATTTGATCGATTATCTGGATCTCCTGTATATAATCACTAATAATCACCCACTACAAGAACTAATTAACGCCTACGTGCCTCTGGCGACCTCGAGGACCTTCTCTGCTATGGGAAAGGTGAAGGAAGACGGACGGACGGAGGCCTCCTCTTCCTACTTCTTCTTCTTCTTGTAGTGTTGTTCTTGAACTTGGCGGCACACACACACACTTGCTTCAACTTCGCTGTCACCCTTTCTCCGTGACGCTGTGAACGTGGGTGGATTTATATCTTTCCGTCACTTAGGCCTTTTTCTTCTTCTTTTCTCTTTCATACATTCAAACAGAACTTGTCTTTGCCGACTACAGTTTACCTGCCAGCGATTCACCTATAACATAAAGTGGCAACTGCAGCGAACATGAGTCTAGGTATAACCTCCCGTGGCCTGAGATGGGAGCGTGTAGTTGCCACTTCGGAGAAATACCCCATCAGCCAACCAACCTATGAGCTTCCACTCCAAGCCCCGCCCACCCTGCTTTCTTTCGGCCGTTTATTCGCTTCGCGGCGGTGAGGAGCTTCGAACATTTTCTCACATTTTCTCAGTAACATAAGACTCTCTCTCTCTCTCTCTCTCTCTCTCTCTCTCTCTCTCTCTCTCTCTCTGTGAATAAAGAACGTCACATGAACTGCTGTATTGTTTACCTTTAGACCACCCAGTAAACCAGTAAAAACATATATATATATATATATATATATATATATATATATATATATATATATATATATATATATATATATATATACACACACACATATATACATATACAAGTATATGTGTGTGTGTGTGTGTGTGATTATAATTACGATGACGCGTGGTTTATATATCAACCATCACCACTTGGAAAACAAAAGACTGGGTGTAGGTCCTAACTGGTTTGGCTTTATCTCTCAGTGATATATATATGTATATATATATATATATATATATATATATATATATATATATATATATATAATATATGGCCATAAAAATGCCATAAAAAAAGGAAAATAATAACTGCCGCATTCTCACTAGACTGCTGAATTGTGAATGGACCTCTTGTACAAAAAACTTCCACCACACAAGCGGACTCATACATCTACACAGAAGGCTCATCAGCATTTAAGGCGAACCCGCTACAGACGCTGCGCCACTCAACTTTGTCTTACATGCACTCTGTCACTTCTTAAATGTTGAGCCCTTTTTTTCCTGTAGCTCCTTCAAACTATCTATCCATCACTTTCTAGGTCGTTCTTTCCTTCTTTCATCCAATGCTTTCAAATGTGTGTGTGTGTGTGTATATATATATATATATATATATATATATATATATATATATATATATATATATATATATATATATATATATATATTTATAAAACGTCTTCCATTCACAGATATACACCACATACACACACATTCACTCACTCACTTGAACTAGTAGTAGCGAGCTTCCCGAGTCGAGTCAAGCAGTCATTTGATGAGGACGGTGGCGCGCATAATAGGAGGTCCGCGGAGTGACACCGTTTTATGAACCGCAATAAAGACGGCTAAATACAAACGATGACAGGGAACCGACCCAGCAATGGCGTCCCTGGGTTCAAGATTATCGCACAGACGTCGTTGACATCGCTTCTGTTCCTATCTCTCTCACTCTCTCTCTCTCTCTCTCTCTCTCGCACCTGTGCACGGGCAGGTGGGTACTCTCCTCCTTTGGGGACTGCTTGATGGTATCAGGTGTCTCTGTCTCATGACGAAGGAGATTGCTGAGGACGTTTCCTTCTTTAGATTAACTCTCAAGGAAATGTTTTTTTTTTTCTTTTCTAAGGGGGCGGATGGGGAGGGGATGTGGGTGCTATTTTTGTCAAAGTTATCTTTTATAAGAATTGCACTGCTGGCGATTCTTTTTCCCTAAACTTCGATTTTTTTTATATGCTCTAAAAAGGGATTTTCGATTGAAACCTTCCAGTCATTCTTTTCCACAGCATTCTGTAGCCTTAAATTATTTTTTTTTCATAATTAACATCAATTTAGGTTCTTTTTCCATCAACTTACAACAAAATAGGTAATTTTATTTCAGTCACTAGCAATATAGAATTTTTTTTTCACGTCTTACAAAAACTTTGAAAGTTTTTTTTTTTCAAAAATTCTGATAGCCAGCCTCCCAATAATTTATAGCATCTTTAACATTCTTTGAAAAAGACATACAACCTCGAAAAAATTTTCTTTAATCAACTTTGCAGCTCAAATACTTTTCCAACAGCACTCAACTTTAAATTTACTTCTAATTACTAAGATAGACCTTTTTTATTATTTTCAAGTTTCGGTTAATAATGAATGTTTCCAACAACGAAGGACCTGGAAAATATTTTTTAATGTAGTCAAAATACTAAATAACCACTTTTTCTAACAAGTCGATAAATTTAGATGGTGTATTTTCAACAATTTCGAATATCTTTGGAAACCTTATGCATCAGTCAAACCTGACTAATTTTTAATTGAAATTTTAATTAACTCTAAAAGTTCGTCGCTACTGAATAATTTCAAAGATTCTTTTACTCTTCGATAAATTCAGAAAGTTTTTAAAAAAGGATAATGTATTAAAATCTTTATTCTACTCGTATTACCCTCGAATACTTTATTTTCCGTAACTGAAACTAACATCAAAAGCTTGTTTTCAATAACTTCGAGTACCATCTGAAGTTAATTTTCAAAACTTTATTTGAAACCATTTTCTTCCCTCAAGTAACCGCATGCCTATGTACTTAAGTTTGCGTGTTTGGATATGATTTAAATGCTGTTCCCATAATCTATTGGAGAAACCGGTTTTGATAAACGTTAACTGTAACACTCGGCGTGACAGCTTTGATAAGCAAAGGAATGCACAAGGAAATAACAGCTATGAACTAATACAGTTACATAATGAAATTTTAGCCTTCGGACATAAAGTATCGATATATGAGTAAAAAAATTCTCTTGTTCCCTGTTCGAGAAACCCTCTCTCGTAGGACAGCCCGCACGATCGACAACAGTAACTGTTTATTCTTTTTTATTCAAAATATGCATGACCTCTTCGACAGAAAGCTCATGAACTTCGGGTGTGTCCTGTACAAAGGTGTTTTTGCTTTCATATTTACTTTATGGAATTCAATTATGTCGGACAGGTCTTGAATTCAAAACATTTTTTATTTATTTTCTCTTCAGCTATGCAACTTCGTTTATCGGACAGCATCTGAATATCAAGTAACATCTAAAATTTCTCCTTTATTTATTTTAAGAAGTAAAACTTCCTCAGAAGCTTCCCCATTCTCACAAGAAGAAAATCCAGTGGCAGTTTTCTTGTTTTTCATGGCGACATCATGCCATTATCTTATTACTAACCCCTGAAAAGAAGAAGAAAAAGAAAGAAAAAAAAAGAGAATTCAAGAGGAAGGTAAGGGCAAAGTATAAGAGTTAATCTTGAACGTAATGATAAGCCATCCTCATTAAGTACAGGTACCGGTCGTTTTAATGGCATTAAAGTGTGAGGATGTGGAATGCGGAAAGGAATTAGAGAAAGATAAGGTTTAATCTTCCTCTTATTTTCCGTTTATTTTGCGTTCCTGCTTTCGCGTCATTTGCACATAATCATTGTCAAATAGCATAGCTTGGTCCCCTGTCTAGAGGGCATATCCCTTGCCGTTTTATGAAGGACAGGAACTGCTTAAGTAGTATGTAACTTGCTTGTGTTCCTTCCAATGTACCGTAATGCGATTTTCATAAATAATAATAATAATAATAATAATAATAATAATAATAATAATAATAATAATAATAATAATAATTAAAGGTTTTCTTCATTATTAGGATTTTTGGGCCATTATCTGTACTTTAGTTTTCTTCTTCGTCAGATTAATAAATTACACTTTTTCCATTTACGTAAATCAGCCTGGCTCACGAGACACGAATCATTGGGAACTGTGATCATTCTTTCCGTACAACAAAAAAGAACCTTTCTTCATTTGAAGGGTTGTTTTGTTTTACATTGAGCTGGCCTTATGCCAGCACGGGCCCACGTTACAGGGCGCCCTTAATCGTGGTAAGTTGTTGAAGAGTATACGAGGCCTGGTGTGGACCTCTGCAATCATCCAACCACCAAATAATGGAAAAATCGCCACAAAATGCAGTGGTGATTTCAACTCCGCATAGAAACGTACCTAAATTGGTTTTGTCAATGAACGAAAAAGGATAATATAAAATCCATCATTTCTGGGCGAATTCTGTACCTTGGAATTTATTTTGATCAATAAACTACGAACATATAATGGGTTTCTTTTTAAAATTTTCCATCCTTAACGAAAAATAGGCAAAAATATAATAACGAATTAGTATGCGTGTAAAGAACTTAAAAACACAAAGACACCTGGATTTTATACATCAGGATACGAATTTAACCGTTTTAAACTTCAGGAAACTGATGAAACAAAGGCAAAGCAATAAGTAGAATTTTATGGTTTATGGAAAAGAAGAACATGGAAGCATTTTCTTTTTTTTTCTGGAATAGGCAAATGAGACGGCAACCTAATGCCCATTTCTACTGCAAGCTTTCAAAAGAGAGCAAGAGAAGAGGAACTTTGAGGACGAAGGATTATATGAGTCAGAAAAAACAAGATAAAACTAGATAAAAGCTCGTTTTCTGTGGTTGCAAAATGCCGAGAGAGAGAGAGAGAGAGA
>NC_089763.1:40649468-40651968 GCF_040412425.1 Macrobrachium rosenbergii | reverse complement strand
TCCCAGATCTAGGTGGCATCTTAAATACAATATTTACTCAAATTATGGACTCAGTGACTGAAAATTTATATATAAAAAATTTTCTTTACTTACATATCCCAAATATGTACAATTTAGGCCGAAGGCCAAGCGCTGGGACCTACGAGGTCATTCAGCGATGAAAGGAAAATTGAGAGTAAAAGGTTACAAAGGTGTAACAGTAGAAAACCTCGCAGTTTCACTATGAAACAACAGGTAGAAGAGATTGGAAAGCAAGATGGAAGAAAGAATATAAATGGAGGGACTGTAAAAGGAATGAAAGGGGTTGCAGCGAGGGGCCGAAGGGACGCTGCAAAGAATCTTAAGTAATGCCTACAGTGCACCCCACGTGAGATGCACTGAAGCACGCTACCCCCCCAATAGGGATTAATATTCTATTCTCTCAAATATGTATTACATTTTGTACTGTAAATTTAATTAATTTTAGTGCTCATCAAGGAAGTATTCAATCAGAATATGAAATACCGTAGCTAAGTTTATTTTGTCATGTGAGCTCAAAATTCTTTCAGATTTAAAAAAAAAATTTGGAGCATTCAAGAATTACTGCATGCCCTCCTATTCATGATTCTTTACTCCACATCTAAATTTAAATAATATTTATAAGCACGATTCTGTGCGCGAACTCTCAAAATTGTATACACATAAAGTTTTCAAATTGCTTTCAATATATTAATGTTTCTTTTATAATGGTAATATAATGTATATATATATATATATATATATATATATATATATATATATATATATATATATATATATATATATATATATATATATATGTATATATATGTTTATATATATATATCTATATATAGTATATATATATAAATATATATATATATATATATATATATATATATATATATATATATATAAATGTACATGATTATATACATACATATAAATACAAAAATATATTTATATTATATACATAAAATATCTATAATATATATATATATATAAATATATATATATATATATATATATATATATATATATTTATATATATACATGATTGTGTATGTATGTGTTCGTCCACGCAAACATACGCACAAAAGCCTTGTGCTAAATTTTATTCTTCTCACTCGAGGGAGAACACCAGTGTCAAACCTGACACCGTAAATTCCAGACCATTTGACCTCCAGCCTGACCCAGTTTGACCGAGAAGAGGAGTGCCATGCCCAACCGTTTATTTCCTCCCGCTTCCGGACGAATTTCTCTCTTCGCGTCATCCTCAGATACTTGCGCCCGTTCGCCTGACCTTTGCCTTCAAGCACAAACACCATCCTTCATGGTATTCGGTAGATCGACGCCCATTCGGGCGAATATGTGACAGCGGGTGGGCGTGGGATCTTGGCCTAATACAGTTACGCCTGGTTTGCTGTGCTCACACCTACGAGCTCTTCTTCTTCTTCTTCTTCTTCTTCTTCTTCTTCTTCTTCTTCTTCTTCTTCTTCTTCTTCTTCTTCTTCATTTCTGTTTTTGGAGCTGAAGACGTTTCTTTGGAATCTTATTTTCCTGATTTTCTATATTTATCTCTCTCTCTCTCTCTCTCTCTCTCTCTCTCTCTCTCTCTCTCTCTCTCTCTCTCTCCATTTTTTTAACCAGAATTTTATTATTTTCTCTCTAGCTTACTGTAACGAAAGCCTTTTGTGCTATTGTTGAAGAAAACTATTTCTTTCTTTTAATAATAATAATAATAATAATAATAATAATAATAATAATAATAATAATAATAATAATAAAAACTGTTATCAAAAGAGCAAGAGGGCCTACCCCTCTCCTTTTCTTCCTTACTGTACCTCATTCTTCTCTCCTCCATATTCCTTCTCTCAACCGGTCAACTGGCTATTTTCTATCCCATCCATAAAAGACTTAATTTCGTTGAAAATCATCCTGTGAATAAAATACGTTTTCATACATTTTCAATATATTTTATCATTTATTGGCATAAAATAACACTAAGGGGTCTTAGGAAGGTTTCAAACAACTTGAAATTCCTTCGACGGCCTTCTAGAAAGTCCAGCATTTGACGGTTAAAATCAATAACGCAGCGTTGGCTGGAATCGCCAATGCCTTGCGAACGGTAAAGCACATAACGCGTTGAAGCATTTTAACTGTTCCTAGCGACGGCGAAAATAGCCCCATTTGGTCACCCGCAGCTGATGTGATTCGCATCACGCTCATGAAGACTCGTCTGCAGGATTTCCTACCTCCTTCTTACGTGCAGGCATCTGGACTGATTGCCGCTTCCCCAGTTCTCGAAGGACATCCAATTCCATTTGCTTTATCAACTTCAGGTCGAGGGCTCTTTCTGTTTTCGTTACCCGTGATGCTCAGGATAGGTTCCTCACGCCCAAACCTAAAATTAAAAGGAGAGGTTAAGTTACTTGGCATAACTAATATTACTGATTTAAACGATTGAAATGAGTATGATCACAGTTATTTGTTTAGCTTTCTG
>NC_089763.1:40634468-40646968 GCF_040412425.1 Macrobrachium rosenbergii | reverse complement strand
GTTGTTATTTTCATGAGGTTAATGTGAGCAAGAGAGAGAGAGAGAGAGAGAGAGAGAGAGAGAGAGAGAGAGAGAGAGAGAACTGGGGACATGGAGAGAGAATTAGCTTGAAAAACGCTCTGTATATATATAGACACTAAATGATACAGTTAATTTAGAGAGAGAGAGAGAGAGAGAGAGAGAGAGAGAGAGAGAAAGAACTCGTGGCAAGGGAGAAAGAATTAGCATTGAGAAGTTCTGTATGCTTAAGTACTAATGATAAAGTTCAAAGAGAGAGAGAGAGAGAGAGAGAGAGAGAGAGAGAGAAATGGAAGGGAAAGGGAGAGAGAATTACCTTAAAACATCCTGTATGCATAGGTGCTAATGATAAAGTTCAAGAGAGAGAGAGAGAGAGAGAGAGAGAGAGAGAGAGAGAGAGAGAGAGAGAGAGAAATGGGAGGAAAGGTAGAGTGAATTGTCTTTAAAACGTCCTGTATGCTTAGGTACTAATGACGAAATTCACAGAATAGAGAGAGAGAGAAACACAAACATGTGCAGGGTGATATTTCCTAACGCCATGACGTTATCCACGAACCTGGGAGTTACATCAGCGTTGGAGGCATTGTTATGGCGTACGGTAATTCTCAAAAATATCCTCCGCTCATATACACACGTACCTTGTACTTTCTTACGTGTTTATTGTGGATGTCAAACAAATTACTGTATTTTGTCGCGATGCAGCTTGAATTTCATCGTTTCAGGCTACGAATAAGTATTTTTTCTTGGATGTTGTAACTTTAAGTATATTCCCAGGTGTCTTTATTGATCATACTTCTTTCTATGGAAATTTGATATATGTTTACATGCCTTACCTTTAATATTCTTCTTTCTCATCATTGTTTCACTTGTTGTAAACACGTATTTTCATTCCCTGTGTTTACCCATCTTATTGCTATTAACAAATGATATTCATTCCTACCCATTAAATTCATATTTGTGGTGGCAAGTTTCGACATAGCCGGCCTTATGCCAGCAAAGGTTCTTAGCCCAGAGAAGGGACATACGCGTGATAAGGTATAGGAAGAAATAAGGGAGGATTGGATTGCACCTCTAGATTCGATCCAGTCAATTGAGTACAAAATTTATGATGATTGGTTGGCCTTGTGCCAGCAGAGGGCCGTGCCCCATGGTTCCCATGAATAAGATAAAGTATTGGCGGAATAATGGGTCTGATCTGGACCACTGAACTATAACTGACCAACAGAGACAAAATTTTATGATAGTTGAGAATGGATCCCAGTTACCACTATTAATATTTAGAAACATTTCACGCAATTTATCGCCTGTTCAAATGCTTTATTATTGTATTGTGCTGTTCAAATGCATTGTGTATTTACTGTTCAGATACATTATTATTGTATTGTGCTGTTCAGATACATTATTGTGCATTGTACAGTAACCTACATTTATTTTCATAAATTTTGAAGCATAATCTAACGTATTTTTCCACCTGTTTTTTCACATAACTCATTCCTGTTTATGGATGTCTGGCACAGTATTTTATACCTCGAGTGAATCCTTCAAGTTTCCAATTAATGTTATCTCAATCTCTGACATTTTTACGAGACACATCAAGTTTACTTTTGAATTATATTTTCAGTGTTTTCCAAAATCTAATTTACTCATGATACTGCGTGGAGATACAGGTCTCTCTCTCTCTCTCTCTCTCTCTCTCTCTCTCTCTCTCTCTCTCTCTCTCTCTTCTGCGGGCATATACAACATATTTTGCTTTTATTTTCATCATCTCTTTGTCCATTGGCAAGGTCGCTGCCCCTAGTTCTGAAGAGTAAATGAGGAAATGGCATGATATTTTAAATTACTGAAGAGCCCCCCCGCCCTTCTCTCTCTCTCTCTCTCTCTCTCTCTCTCTCTCTCTCTCTCATATTCTTTTCATCTTCTTCTTCTTCTTCTTCTTCTACTTTTTCCTCCTCATATTCGTTTCCTTAATCGCAATACACAGGCTAACAGTTCCGACCCACAACCAGTTGACCAACAACAATGGCTGCCCGTCCCACCAACGCCAACGCTGTCCGCAAGACAGACGCGTGGAATCCAGCCACCAGCAGGTTTTCCGAGGGTGTCCTCCCAAGCTCTGGGTAGCAAAAAGGAGGTCAGTCTAACCCGAAAGGGCATGGCGAATGCCCTACCCCGGTTACAACCAAAGGAGCAGCGACCTGCGCACCGCTATTCTTAACCTTCTCATTGCAACTGACACGTATCATTGGCAGCTTTTCCCGCCACGCCTTTTCCTCTTTTTTTTTTTGTTTCTCCTCTTATTTGGTCTCTGCTGACCAGAGCTCGTCAATAATGTAATGATTAACTCCTCAAGAACAATGGCACGCAGAAATGTGTAATAAGAGCCAAGTAGTAAACGACCTTGCTTGTCGTGCGTCGTATTTTTTACGTAATTGCAGACTCCAGTCTCCTGTTTGAAACTTATTTCCCCTGACACGGTCTCTTGTTTCGGGGATACTCAAACGTAACCATTACTGAAACTTGCCAAACACCTTTCAGAGTTTAGTGGGACGTGCAATGGGCCACGGTAAGTCCCGGAAATCCAACAGCGCAAGTAACGTAACCGTTCCGGGACATTGGTTTTCATTACCGGCCATAAGAGTGAAATACTCCCCGAGAAGGAACTGAAAGTGCATATTACGGAACGCTTCAGACGTCGACGGATCACAAGGAAGTGGACTTCATCCCTGTTAGACTGAAGGATGGCGCTGAAAAGATGCGCTTTATTGCACAGGAGCCCAAACTACAACCAGTTTGGGTAATAAAAAAATGTTTTCCATCGAATAACCAGTTGAGTAACAGCCGCAATGAGTACCAGTTTTGGCTAATGCACTCGCAGGAAGAGAGGTAATGTGTACTGCCCCATGGATAATTGAAAGTTGAGTTCTTTCTTTTGCTATTTTGTTCTCTCTTTATTCAAGCTGAAACTTCAAACCCTAATTTTGATTTTCTTCGTTTTTGCGTAAGCTTCAGTCTTTATCTTACAGAATGAAACCAGGTTGCCCACTCGAGTATGAGTTTTTATGCTTTTCCTCTGCATATTATCATTTCATGAAAGCTTAAAGCACTCAACCTAACTGGTATGGAATAGAACCATGTGCCAAGATAAGTGAAGGGTTTTTGTTTCTTTTTTGCCCTAAGCCAGTGGTTTCTCATTATTGAAGTCTAAAGGCAAACTCTACTCTGATAAAATAGAGCCAAGTACACAGCACTGTGAGATTTCTTTTACTTTGCTCTGTGTTTTCGTTTATCTTAAGCTCTTTTCCAAAGACCTTGATGGAACAGAACAAAGCCAGTTGGCAAGCTGAATATTAAATTTTTGTTTATTCTCTAATTTTACCATATTTTCTCTTCATTACGAATCAAAGCTCTGTACTTCGTGGAATAGATAGCAGGCTGAATGTGAAATTATTTTATTCTTTAAAGGCTTAAGACTTAGGTCTGACAGAAAAGAACCAGTTATATTCATCTTTTGCTTTACTTTTATAATTATTAAGTCAGCTACCAAGTTATATCTACTAAAACATTTTATCATTTTAAAAGCTTGTACTTCGTGAGGCAGATTTGAACAAGTTATCAGCTGAGCGAAAAAGAGGGTGAGTGGGGGACGGGTGGAGGAACGGTGGTGGGGGTGTGGGTGAGTTCTCTTGCTATTCCATGAACATTTTTTTTATGTTTTAACGTAATCAGCTTGTTTATAGGCTCAGCTGCCTGAATGAGGCTGAGAGACAGCCATCATTTATTTATTTACTTATTCATTTATTTATTTATTGAATAAAAATAGTTTGTGATTGAAAGAGTGCTAAGAAGGGCGCAGTTATTATGAACTTGAAGACAACAAGACAACACTCAATCCAAAGTTTCATAAAATCTGAAAGGCTGCGAAGGACAAGATTTTAGCACTCAAGGAGGATAGAATACAAAACTTAAGGCTACTGTGAGCAAGACATCTTTACACAAAGGGAAGATAGAATGCGTCATTTAAGGCTAATGTGGACAAGACTTGTAACACAATTGGAGATTAGAATACATTATTTAAGGCTACTGTCGGCAAGACATGGAATACAAAGGGGGGATAGAATACGCTGCTGAAGGAAGCTGTGGGCAAAACATATAATATAAAGGGGGATAGAATACACTACTGAAAGCTGTTGTGGAAAGGAATGTGGCGCAAAGTGAGGATAGAATACACTACTGCAAGCTACTTTAGTCAAGACAAGCAACGCAAAGGGAGGAGAGAATACGCTGTTAGAGGCTACTTTAGTCAAGACAAGCAACGCAAAGGAAGGAGAGAATACACTGTTTGAGGCTACTGTGGGCAAGACAAGTAACACAAAGGGAGGATAAAATACACTACCGAGAGCTACTTTAGGCAAGACATGTAACACAAAAGGGGAATAGAATACACTACTTGAGGCTACTGTGGGCAAGACAAGTAACACATAGGGAGGATAGAATACACTGATGAAAGCTATTTTAGGCAAGAAATGCAACACAAAGAGGGAATAGAATACAATACGTAAGGCTACTGAGGCAAGACATCTAACACAGAGTTGGGAATAGAATACACTACTTGAGGCTACTTTAGGCAAGACATGTAACACAAAGGTGGGGTTGAATATACCACCTACGGCTACTGAGAGCAAGACAAAAGGAGATCAGAACACCAAAACTTGCTGTCAGAAGACAGTTCGTGCATGGAAAGACTAGCGTACCAAAAAGCTGCCGCCAGCAATACATGTAGCACACAGGAAGAACATAATACCAAGGAATATTGTTGGAAGTACACGGTGCTGTGGGAGAAATGACCACTGGAAAGAAACTGTTACAAGGAACAATGGGTCACAGTGAGGTCTGAATTACTGAAGTGAGTGAGTTTTCACAAGGCAGCCAGTTACTCTGTTCAGTAGTTGCTTAAAATTAATATATATATATTTTTTGTTGCTTTCATTATTCTTACGTTAGCCTCCCATTTCATATTTTATTTCCCCACTTATTTGTTTGCTTATTCTTGCATTTTTTTTATGTTACTATTACCCTGTGGCTAATTACTTTTCGTTCTTATTACCATCATTATTTATTTGTTGCTTTGGTTTATTTACGTCTCATCAACTCGCTCATTTGTTGGTTAGTTGCTTTATCAGTCCGTGAATTCAGTTTATAAATCTAATCATAAATATTAATTTTCATTTTAACTGATTTTTGTTTCTTAGTCCATTTCTCTATATCTTGATTAGTCAGTGTATTCATCGGTCCATTTAAGCATTAGTTTATCTGATAAATAATAATCGCGTTTTTATACTGTAGATGTATTGAATAACTCTATTCACCATACGTCTTTTTCCACACAGATGAAATGGCGTCCTGTTCTCAGCAAAAGACAGTCTTTTGGGATGAGGCTTCTAGCAACAGGCCTTTTTTATTCATGATTATGCCACCATAGCCTTCTAACTACCAGGTACATAATTCACTTTTGGTCAACTAAAGCAGAACGCGTTTATAACGGAGTGCGAATCTCTACAAGTACTCCCCAAGGAGCCGAACCTGGGTTCTTTCCATCGTTGGGCGAAAATGCCACTGATATCATACTATAAGGCTGACACCCCACGTCCTTCCCAACTTGAAGGCGACCCGCTGCAATCATCTAACTCCCAAGTAATTCATTCATTAGTTAGGTCAACAAGGGTGCAATAGATTTTTCAGGTCTCTGGCTAATGAGGTAGGGAAGCAGGCTACACAGGTAAGTTACTTTAAATTAGCCAAATGTTAATTTCCTAAGCATTTAAGGTTGATAATCAGGTCAGTTCGACTCTTGCCAATAGTATTTCATATGACACCGATGTATGGAAGAGGTAAATTGGGTTGAATTCCTTCAGCCTAGAAATTTGAGTAAAATTTAGGAATATGTCAGAAATTCTCTCTCCATTTGATATTCCATACATACAGCAGGTTCATGTGTGAAATTAATATTTTCTGCTTAATTCTGTCACTTCCTCGTTTCCGTTTAAGCAATATTACCCCACCCAGGCCACGATATGAGTAGCTATCAGCCAGTCTAGTGACAGCAAATCAGAAATGCTAATCCAATCAGATTTACCATGTTTGATTCCTATACTGACCCGCCATGAGATGAACACTGCAAAGTCTTGAGTTTTTAGAAGTTGAGCAACGTTGGGCCTGGTCAAATCATGGATGGGTGACCACCAAGGAAGCAAGATATTGTCAACTCATGGTCTGCTGAAAACCAGATGGATAACACCTTCCGGCTCAGCTGATCAGCGTAGACTGAGTTTCCACTGTTACCTTCGTAAAACAACACACACACACACACACACACACACACACACACACACACACACAAATAGTGCTGGGAGAATAAAAACACTTTTATCCATTTTTGTTTATTTCTTGATTGTAACTAAGAACTTCAACATCAACGGCAACAATTTTTAACATTCAGAAAGGCTATAAGTCTATATACAAAGGTCGTCATGTGAATTGGAAGTCTGTTAAATAAGCGAATGTCTGTCATCTTGTCTGTAAAATTGAGCTTTATTATTACGAGTATTAAGTGCCACAGCTCACATTAGAACGCTGTAAAGCTTATGATTAGCGAAATGCCCATAAATCTCTTTTGATTCAAGCTTTATGTACTTTATCACATTGACTGAAGTTAACGTACCTTCATGAGGCCGTAAGTTCGGCCTAACTATCTCTACGAACGTGTCTTTCTTCGAGGAGTATGAGAATCAGTACAGATTAATTTTCGAGAGAGAAAATGCAGTGATAAGAAACAAAAAAAAATCTTGGTAGGTCGATGGACACTTCATGAGAAGCATACACTCATAGCAAAAGCTTAAGTAGCAAAAAACAGAGCGTTTAAAAAAAAAAAATTTAGTACAAGGTGGTTTCTATTACAATCATGCCCTTCAAAAATTTCGAGAAATCAAAGAGGCGGAGAACTTTATGATTCTTAAAGGTCACCGACGTCTTATTTTCGAGAAACAACACATAAAAACAGGGAAAAATGAGAACCTTATTTGTACCCATTTCAATGGAGTCATACGGAGCAAAACAGCGAAAGGCAGACGGGTAAAATGGCAGAAGATATTTCCTTTTATTTCCTAAAGTTCTGCACTACACCAATAGATGGCTCTGCTCTAACCCATTTAACTATCAGCCTTGCGCGTATTTTGTATAAAAAAGGCACTGGGCCTTTTTCCGTTACATGACCCCGATATGTACCCGAAGGACTTCATCTAGATCGAAATGATTAATGGGAAAACTGAGCGCCCTCCAAATATGGCAGAGGGGCGAAACTGGTTTTTGATTCGTAGCAATGTATATTTCACACGGGTCTCGAATGCTACGGCTACAAATGATTTGTAGATCTAAGTTTAATATCACATCTAAGTGTAATTTTTGTAGACTCATATACAGCTTATCGCTTTTCACATTTGCTAGCATCGTAAGAGTAAAATCAAAGAAAAGAAAAAATGGTAAAAACATTAAATGCCCAGAATTTCAAAGAATCTGCAAGCACCTACGCTACAGACCCGCAATACACAATGCACGAGATGAAGTCACTTCGAGTACAGCCGTTCGTTTTCACCAGTTATTTTACTCAGGTTGTCAGTTTTGTCCTCTCAGACCACCTAACTAACGCTGGGGTTCGTTCAGTTTGGCGTAGCGTTCCCCGAAGCCCTTTTCGGTGTCGGGCACGAGGCGGAAGAAGTTCTTGTTCATCCAGTAGAGGTCAGGAGCGAAGTTGCAAGGGAGAGCCTCGCTCTCCCAGGCGCAGACCATTGCGTCCTGACTGAAAATGGTTTGGTCTGGGCAGATGAAGGAGAAGGTGTAGGTGATTGGGGAGGTGAAGTTCAAGGGGTACAGCTGCTGCAGGGGTAGGCAGACGTGGAAGATCTGGCACTCGTTGTCTACATCACCGTAGTAGCCGTAGTCCTATGTAAATAAAAATTAAAAAAATGGTTAATTGAAGTATATAATTAAAATCAATAAAGGAATAGTTTAAGTTTTTTTTATAGATAACAAGATGTAGACATCAGTAATCCTGCTTTCCATGTTTCCTCACCTACCAATTTTGGCACTTAATTCGTGGTTCTATTCTTTCCTGAGAATAATATATCTATCTATCTATCTATATATATACAGTATATATATATATATATATATATATATATATATATATATATATATATATATATATATATATATATATAATGGAATTTGAAAATTTAAGGAATACAGTAACCATGGTTCATTCTTTTGTGATGAGAGTTCAGTCCAGTGGCTTAATTATAACCTTGGAAATAGCGAACCTGATGATTAGCCATTTCGGTGGGATTAGGTGTGACTAACATAAACCTCAGGTTTTTTATTCCATTAAGTTAATGCACTTGCATCTTTCGCGCAGCCAAACGTATTATTGAGGATGAAAGTGCTCTTAACCAGAGACTGTGGTCTGGTAGTAAAGTATAAGACAAAACAAACGCAAGGTCTAGGAAAAGACGAAGCCACTGGAAGAAACAGGTGCCCAACGGGCAAGCACTTGAGCTAACACCCACATACACCAGCATAGCCTGAGACAGTACAACAATGACAAGGTCATGGAAAAGGCAAAAATACAACCAACGGCAGGTGCAGATTATGGGCAAAACCACATGACCCAACACCCACACGCACACTGGCGTCGCTTTCTGTACCGCCGAAAGGTCTTCGCCATTCGGCGAGAAGAGCGGAGTGTTTGTGTCGTTTACCAGCCGCAAGCAACATTGGAAGCTATTATAAGCTGGAGATGACTCGTCACATTTGACAACCACTATAAGGTCACGTTAGCCTAAGTGAGTTGAAATTCTAACAATTTGGCCTATTCAGGACCCAATAACTGGGTCCTAGGCCTATTCGAAAAGGGATTAAACCGTGTTAGCCTATTTCAGTAGATATTTTAAAACCCTGGCCTATTTTAGCAGTGCTTATTTTGAGTGAGATTCTTACGCATTAGACTGTTTGAGGTCATAATTATATGTTGGTCGGTTTGAGTTAAGATTACAATTAACCTAGTTAAGCCTACTCGCTGTGAGATTATGACAAATGCTAGCCTATTTGGGTTGACATAATGATTATGTTAGCTAATATCAGATTAGACTAGAAAATAATTATTATGATAATAAAGTAACTTTGTATCTCTTTCCTTCTGAGAGCATGCATGAGATTATTTAGTCATAATTTCACCAAACTAAAAAATGAGATTACGTCATTAACGGCCGACGAGTAGAAAGATATGATTCATCTTCAGTTCCATCAAGGAAGTGCGACAACTGTTATTTGAAATTTTTGAGCATTGGTTACCTGTCAAGTCATCTTTCCTTTACTGGAGAACTTCAAAAGAAATACACTAGGCTGAATAACCAGCCTCAAACAATGACGAAGAAAAAAATCAAAACAAAGCAAGCGATTAAACTTACTCTTCCGTCGCATTTGAAGTTGTCAACGATATTCGGCCTGATAAGAGTAGCGTTGTCGGGCAGCCTGCTGAGAAGGGCGGGAATTGCTGGGATGGTTTTGTACAGCTGGGATCCCAGAGGGGCGTTCCTCAACACGCTGCCGACCTGGGCGTCCAGCAGGAGTTCGCTCCCTTTGGGTCTGGCGTTATTCCATCTGTTGGCGTCGATTAATCTCGTCTGGGGAAGGGCGGTGGCGCAAGTCACGAAGACTTGGTGAGGGAAAAAATGAAAGTGAGATTGGTCTAATGTTATTTGTTTCGAATTAATTCAAAAGAAAGTGGGATAGGTCTAACATTATTTGTTTTGAATGAACTCAAAAGAAAGTGAGATGGGTCTAAAATGACTTGTTTCGAATGAACTTAAAAGAAAGCTGGATAAGTCTAACAATTGTTTCGAAGGAACTCAAAAGGAAGTCGGGTAGGTCTACGGTCTAGATAGCCCATGGATAGGAAGTGATGTTAGTTGTTTAGAATGAACTTAAAAAAAGAAAATGTGATAGGTCTAACATTTTTTATTTCAGATGAACTAAAATGGAAGTGAGATAGGTCTAACATTGTTTCGAATGAATTGTTTATAAGCTTTTTTGTTATCCTTGGAATAGCTGGGTTTTTTTGCCTTGTCCTGATCAATACTTTGAGTGAATTTGTAAGACAATAAGGAATAAAAGTCTTGAATCGTTGTTGATATGCACCTTCATTCAACATTCATGCATGGTGCTGCGAAACTCTGTCAAAACTGCATTTTCCACATTAGAGGCATCCTAATGCGATGACATTAAGCTTGATATGACATGGCGGCGAAAAAATTAAATATACAAAAAAAAATAAATAAATAAATAAAGAAAGTTCCCATATCCCAGATATTTCTCTTAATAGTAATAGATATGTACTATAGACAAAGACTTAAGAAACAAAAATTTCTCCACATTTTGAGCTTTTCCTCTTCTGTCATGAAGCATCATATTGCCTATGAATTTAAATCGTATACAACTGCTAAGAAACAAGCATATTGACAATACCTTTCTGTTACCTGATTCATTTCCTCTTAGAAATCCTAAAATTATAATGTTTATAAACTGGTTAGGTCAGAAATCCAAGGTTACTTAGGAACTCGTGCCTTTACCTGCTCATGTATATGAATAAGTGTTCTTGACGGTAAATCATTAATTATATCTATCCCCCATGATACAAATGTAGTCCTAGTATTAGAAGTCCTGACAGCAATTTATTCTCCAATAATCGTCTCTGAAGGCAGCCAAGTAGCAATGACTTCTTGTCTCAGATTGATAGTTAATTATTCGAGGATTAATGATAGTTAATTATTGTTAGTCTCTTCTTTAATGACTACTGCAGACAGATGCTCATTCTTCAGCAGATAATTCTCGTTTGGTATCATGTGCTGTGTCAATTATCTCTGAAGGCAATGAAATATGTACGGCATCTGTTGGCAATGCTGAATTCATTATCTCTGTGCAGTAAGAAATTATCTTATTCGTTGATTAATTATAGCATTTAGATTGACATTCATTAGTTACAGATACTTGAAACTTCAGATGACTTTCAACTTTATTATTGCCTTATATGTCTTGTCAATTGATTACTTATATTAATAATTTACTTGCATCTATACCTTTTCTGATGAAGTTAATTAATCATTTGGCTCTCTACGCTGTTAGTCTCTGTGTCTTATACAATATTATTTTATAGTTTGTTTGTTATTTGCTGAACATATTCTATCCAATTTGCCTGTCATTAGACCGATGTGATAGCTCCCTTTCCTCAGCTGCATACGTTCAGCTTGGCTTTTGTGAACCTGATCCAGATTTTAGTATATTGTTGTTTGTTTACTTAGTATTTTTAAGTTACCTAGTTAATTAAAATCTTCTTTTAATTACGGTAAGTCTCTCTGGTAACCTTTTAATTAAGTCTTTTCTTCACTCCAGAGACCCTGCCTAACCTCCAGGGAAATTTTCTCTCCATTTTGTTAACTTACTACCATTTTTTCTTACTTTTATTGTTTCACTCACCTGCGGCAATCAAGATGATCCCCTTCTGCATGGTTCCTGGAAAGGCTTCCTGGAAAGAAAGGAGAAAAAAAAATTACTGTCGACCTCATGGCTCCAGGAAATGGTTTCAGGAAAGAAGAGAGAGGGGAAAAAAAAGAAGAATCACGATTAGCATGTCTGTCAGGGGAGCAACGATTCCAAGAACTGCCCTCATGCACCACATAGACCAAGAGCGTCGGCTGCAACGTCGCCTGCAGGTTGGCTTGCTGGCATTCCTGTCATGACGTTGAACCCTTCGGCTTCTTCGTCTTCTTCTTCTGTCTTTTACAGGAGGGAGATGAACAGAGGCGATGAGATGAGGGAAATGGAGACCAAGCCAGAAAGAAAGAGAGCAACTGGCGGCGATTCCAGGAGACCGAATTCGTTAGAGATCGAGGAAGTACCAATGCACCGCCATGATGAAGGTGTTGAAGAAGCAGCGTTGACAGAGAAGGAAGAAGAAAAACAAAAAGAAACTAATCATCTGTGATAGGTGATGCAGTGACTTGAGGGAGATGATGAAGAATTCGGTGGAGAACGAAAAAAAAAAAAAACAGCTATCTGTGATAAATAATGCAATGGCTTTATGAAGATGGCGATGATGACTTTTTGAGAGCAAGAATATTCAAGCAGCCTTGATGAAGATGATGTTAAAGATGGGGGGAGGAGGAGGAGGAGGGTGAAAATGAGGGGGTAGGAAGATGAGGGGAAAGTGGGGGAGGAGGAGGAGGACGACGAAAGGGAAGGAGGAAAAGGAGAGGGAGGAAGTGGGTGAAAAATGGGGGGAGGAGGAGAAAGAGGGGAAAAATGAGAGGATCGAGAGATGGAGGAAGAGGAGGAGAAAGAGGAGGGGGAAGGAAGAGGGTGAAAATGGGGGAGGA
>NC_089763.1:40614468-40624468 GCF_040412425.1 Macrobrachium rosenbergii | reverse complement strand
CCGCTACCCACGTCCAAACCAGAACCCCCAACCTCCCACCCACATTCAAGGTAACTCTGACCCTCCTGTGGCCTGCAATTTGACGGTCAAGGTGGAGGTTAAAGAGGCGTATCCAGTTGAGTACACTCTGGTGATTCACCTGATCGTCGTCAGCCAAGACGCCTACGAAGAAGAACCGGCGACGCCTTCGCCCTGCTTTCCTTGCCGCGGTAAATTAGGAAGAAGAAGAAGAGGAAGAAGAAGAGAAAGACGGATGAAAACTGAAGAGAAGAAAGTAAGAGGCGAAAAGAGAATGAGGAGCACAAAGGAGATCTTGACAGAATAAATTTAGGGAGTGGAAAATGTCACAATATTGTTATCGGTAGCACTACAGTAGCAATGATGCAGGTATCAAGATTAATGAGAGAGAGAGAGAGAGAGAGAGAGAGAGAGAGAGAGAGAGAGAGAGAGAGAGAGAGAGAGAGAGAGCAAAAACTCAATTCTCCGTCTAAAGACGCTGTAGCAATTTGGCCAAAGGGGGCAAACTTTTTTGAGTCATCGAACAACAGACTTTAACCTTACAGGGAGAGTAATAACTCCACAACATTAGGAAGCATTAAAAAAAGTAAGGATTAGTTACCCCTAGCATCACTTTGCGCTGCTTTCCAGCTGAAGTCTATAGTATTTTGTCTCTCGAGTCTTTTCTTGGGGAAAATGTATGATTTTGCTGTTTTCAGCCTTAGTCTTTTTGTTTTACTGAACTGACGGTAAATGACAGCAGCTAATATCATTGCGACCGATGACACAAGCTGCATTCCAGCATATTCTCATTACCTTGCTATCTGTCTATTTTATCTATACCCCTACCACCACCACGACTAACAAATACCAATAATGACTCTATCATTTGCAATCAGATTGCAATATATTGCAATTTTGCATGGACAATCGAGGTCATCGGCCCAAAATACTGAATTAAACCAAGTTCGAAGGAGAAGCCCGTATTGACCTGCTTATATCGCTGTATTTGATGGCCTAAAAATTATTGACAACAATTTTCAAAAGTTTAATGATCACAGGGCAAAGGATACAGAAGACAAAGGACTCAAGTTCTCCACCAATAAGAC
Source organism: Macrobrachium rosenbergii (assembly GCF_040412425.1). Taxonomy (NCBI): domain Eukaryota; kingdom Metazoa; phylum Arthropoda; class Malacostraca; order Decapoda; family Palaemonidae; genus Macrobrachium; species Macrobrachium rosenbergii. The sequence goes on along the minus strand of NC_089763.1, from coordinate 40,623,362 downwards.
ATTTGGGATGACTCTTTACAACAACAGGACACCGTTCACTGCCCTGTCCACCGTCTCACTGGTAGGCAAACTAAGTTCAGCATCTCTCTGATGCATAAATTCATAGGAATCTAAGACCACACTTGGAAGCGAAGAGCAATAGATTACGAAAACAACAGAGTGGATAAAGACTCATTTCTGTGTTATTTTTGTGGAACATGAATTACGTGGGTAATGATCTGACGTTTAGATTTAGCATAAGGACACTTAACTGTGAAAATTAGAATTACGTCAATAAAAGTCTGTCTTTGGTGTAATGATATTGTATAAAAAAATGGTCCTATGGCACTTGGATTGTCTCCCTCCTCTCTCTCTCTCTCTCTCTCTCTCTCTCTCTCTCTCTCTCTCTCTCTCTCTCTCTCTCTCTCCCCTTATACACAACCGCGTCGCTGGCACTTTTTAATGCCCTTGTTATACGCCTACATTTGCTAAGGGCTGTGGACATTCGTAAAATATCTAATTTATGCTTTGCAAACAAACGCCCTTTTAAACAAAACGTAAAATTTCGAAAAGCCTTCATCATTTCCGTTTACGTTAGAAGAGTAATTTCAAAAGTACAATTAAGTTTAAGTTAAACCACAAATATGTTTTCATTAAATGATTCTGAATTTTGATACTAACTGACATTAAATCTCCTGTACCGACGTTTTGCTCCTCAAAATTTTGACACGGCAAAAATTGCCTACAGTTAAGTCAAATCATTTATCACTCTCACACTTGATAAATAATAATAATAACCACAACAACAACAACAACAATAATAATAATAATAATAATAATAATAATAATAATAATAATAATAATAATAGACAAGGCACTCTAACAAGCAAAGTTGCAAAGTCAAAGATCCGTTCACGCCAGCACTTGATAAAAAGTAACCACAATGATGATAATAATATCAGACATTTACCTGTATTTACTACGTAGTTCAATGAACCTCTCGTAGATGTGCGCGCACGCGTTCAAGAGTAACGAGTAGCGAACGGAGACGCAACGAGTAGTGAGTGAGACTCGAGGAACCACCTGCAATATATATATACCGAATACTGGGTACCGGCGCAGAGGAAGGGAAGTGGTTGGAGGGAATGCAAGGGCAAGGGTGGAGGGGTATGAGGGGGGGGAGGAGGGAGGGTGGGGCATAAGACGCACGGTCAGGAGTGGGGATGGGTGGGGGTAAGGGGGAAAGGGGTGGGGGAAGAGAAGGACTTTGACCTTGCCGGGACACCCTTTTTAAAACGAGGAACCTGTGTCGGATTCGACACCGTTTTCCCCTCCCGGAAAAAATTAAAAAAAAATTAAATTAAAAAAATTGATGTTGCATAAACCCCCCCCCTTCTCTTCCCCCCTAATTTGGTTTTGAAAGGGGAGAGGGGTTGCAATTGTTGCCATCTTATACAAAAGCAAAATGAAGTTGTCATGAAGTGATTCGCGCTGCGTTCATTATGTCACGTTTCCATCAAAGAGAGAGAGAGAGAGAGAGAGAGAGAGAGAGAGAGAGAGAGAGAGAGAGAGAGAGAGAGAGAGAGAGAGATTTAAATTATTCATAAATGCATTGAGGTAAAGAGAGAAGGTGGGAGAAAAGCGTAGCATGCGTTGAGAGAGAGAGAGAGAGAGAGAGAGAGAGAGAGAGAGAGAGAGAGAGAGAATAGCATATATTCTGCAGTTCTATGCAATTCTCATTCTTGGATCACTACTTCTCTTTCCGTTAAGGAAGACCGTCAATGTCGCTTTTAAGGGATAGCATTCTCTCTCTCTCTCTCTCTCTCTCTCTCTCTCTCTCTCTCTGCTTTTTCTTTTTCTCTTAACGTATCCTATGTATATTTTAAACTCTCTCTCTCTCTCTTGCTTTTTCTATTTCTCTTAACGTATCCTATGTATATTTTAAACTTTCTCTCTCTCTCTCTCTCTCTCTCTCTCTCTCTCTCTCTCCAAGGTGGTTCAAAGAGACATTTTATTTTCCCTTTATTTGAAGAAAATGAGGGCGGGATCATCTCAGTCCAAATGTCTTTGACAGCAAGACCTACCGCTAACATAACCCAGCCACTCCCCCCCCCTTTCCCCAACTCCGGCCACCCACCCCCGCCTAAACACACGGCAGTATCATAAGAAAGACTAAAAGTCCGTAAGACATGTGGTAGAAGTTTTTTGGAGACACAGAAGGTGAATTCAGGAGATGGAACCTGAAAACTAAAGAGAAGGAAACGATTTCAAAATCACATTACCTCACTTTTGAAATATTATCTTTCTTGTGCTGTGCAAAATACAAAACACACACGAACACACACATACACACACAACCACACAAAGGAAAAGTGTACATATCGCAAATCCCACTAAAAGTTCTTTCCCCTTAAAAATTACATTCATATCTCCTCTGAGGTCTAATCCGTTGTTGCAAGTACCGAGTACCACACTTAGTAACATTTTCGTAAAAATCTACAAGATGAGTTTTTGCGTAAATCTGATACAATACAAACAAGCAAAACAGAACAGATAGCTTGATCTTTATCGGCAGTCATAATGAGCTGACTTTTGGAGACACTGAAAGATGTATAGAATTCCAAAGAGGATGAAAGACTGCATTTGGAATCACAGAAGGTAGCAAATTCTTAAGTGAGACAAAGAACCGCCTTCTGGAAACACAGAAGATCAACGAATTTTAAAATGAAAATACGTCGAAAGGTAATAGGAAAACCAATAATGTATGAGTCTCCACTACGGAGACACCGAGGTAGGGTGGAATTTCCGAAGTTAAAAGAAGAAGTTGTGGAGTTCACGGAAAGAGGAAAGGAATGTTGAGTAGGATCAAACCTCATGTAACTTCTTGGGGCACATTCGTTCCCTTGCCACCGCAGTTTATCCTTCCGGGTTTTGTCCCTTTTATCCTTGTCCCTTCGTTGCGATCCTTTATTTTTTACTACTTAATCGCCGGATGAACTTGTAAAACATAAATGCGGTTTTCTCTCTCTCTCTCTCTCTCTCTCTCTCTCTCTCTCTCTCTCTACCACTATCTTGAATTGATATTTAAACACTATGATTTTTCTAGTTCTCTCTGCAATGAAATTCACCTTCCGGTAATATATCGGTAAAATTATCTTTAATAACGTTAAATTTCCTCCTTTAATCAACCAAAGAAATGGAAAAAAAACTCGTGTTCTTCTGTGTAAATAAACACTTCAGCAAACACCGTAATCAAAGAAAGAAAGAACAAACAAAAACAAAAGAAAGGATTTGACAAACAAATAAACCTCATGACATGAAGTGACTGTGGTTAGTTGTTTGTTTGCTCACTGAGAAACATCTTAATTTGTGAACAGGCGTGAATTACATAAATTAATCAATTGATAAATAGGCGAATCCCACACGCATACATACACAAATATATATATATATATATATATATATATATATATATATATATATATATATATATATATATATATATATATATATATATATATATATATAAGTTATAAGCAAGCCCTTATTCATGATTTTGTATATTGGCAAACAGACCAAAATCATATGCAAATAAACGAGCAAAGAAATTAATAGATAGATTAAAGGAAAACATTGTTCCACAAAAGAATAATGTATATATAAAACACACACACACACACACATTGTTATATAAATATATATATATATATATATATATATATATATATATATATATATATATATATATATATATATATATATATATATATATATTTATGTGTGTGTGTGTGTGTATAAACAATACTCATGCGAAAGCAAAATGAAAAACCATTCAATTAAAGAACGGTGGCGACAGAATTTAATTAGCAAAGAAATTGAAGAAAATAGAAAATAGAAGAAGTTAGATAAACAAAAGCCCCAAAAGTATTTGCGGTCAAAGAAAATTAATAGAAAATAAAAGCGTTGATGAATGATTAGCAAAATATCAAGAGTCCCTTCCTTCAGGAGACCTTGGGCAAGAAAGATGAGACCAGCTCTGACTAGGGACTTTCTGCAAATCACTTCTGCGGTGCTTTGTCAGAATTTCTCTTTCAACGGTGTCTATTGAAGTTTGGCTACTTTCATTAAGGCATCTATTTGTCAGTTTGTTTAACAGTCTATCTGTTTTTGGTTTGCGTATTTTTCTTCATGAACGTAGCCGGTGTTTAGGTGGCAATTGGTAAGCAAATAAAAGCATTATAAAGGGGGTCATTTGTCAGTTTGTTTAACTAACTATTTGCTTATTTTCGTCATGAACGCAACCGGTGTTTTAATGGTAATTGGTAAGCCAATGGAAGCTTTATAAAGAGGGCCATTTGTCAGTTTGTTCAACTGGCTGTTATAGGTTGTTATGTTTGCTTATTTCCTTCATGAACGCAGCCAGGGTTGTGACGATAATCGGTAAGCTAATAAAAGCTTTATAAAGAGGGTCATTTGTCATTTTGTTCAACTGACTGTTTGTTTTAGGTTAACTTGTTTGTGCTTTATGTTTGACAGTGATATGTACTTTTTCTTAAACAGTTCAGAGAGTTTAATGAAGTGAGCATAGCTTTATTACTACTTACTTTTGTTTTTATTGATTTCTTTTATTGTAATTCTGGCGACTGCTATCTAGTTAATTCAAACCACCCTCTGCCACTGAATACAGCTTTATATATAATTGCTTGCTAGGACATTTACAATGTCGTGATTAAACTGTTGAATATTAAACATCCATGATTATATAAATCAATTTTATTATTTGTCATAGAACGTAAACACTGAGGAGAAAACACCGTTCAGGTGTTTGACAATCTTTCTTTTACAAATAATACAGTTTATCTACATAATTGTGGATTTTTTTTATTATTGAATTGTTTCTTTAATTGTCTCCGAGGCCTCTGTTTATATCGAGAACAGAAATTGTCTCTTTTTAAACGAAATCAAATTCACGCAGTGCAGAGAGTTTTGTATCAGCCACCGTGTCTTCACATGATTAAAATGTTTCATCTTCTTTCTGCTCCACGTAGGGGGGTATTATCGTCAGTGCACCTCATGCGGTGCACTGTAGGCATTACTGAAGGTTCTTTGCAGCGTGCCTTCGGCACCTAGCTGCAACCACTTTCGTTCCTTTTACTGTACCCCCTTTCATATTCTCTTTCTCCCATCTTACTCTCCACCGTCTCCTAACAATTGATTCGTAGTGCAACTGCGAGGTTTTCCTCCTGTTACACCTTTCAAACCTTCTACTGCCAATTTCCGTTTCAGTGCTGAATGACCTCATAGGTCCCAGTGCTTGGCCCTTAGCCTAAATTCTATATTCAGTTCAATTCAAGCTTCCTTCTACTTATCTCCATTCTTTATCTGACTTCCTCTACCCCTTCCGTTTCTCCTCTCCCTGTTCCTTTCTTCCTTAACTTTCTTCCTGTCCTTCGGCTTTTCTCCAGCTCCCCATTCCATTTCCCATTCTGCCTCTTCCTCACCATCCACCGTTTCTCCTCTTTCTTGTTTTTCTTTTATTTATTTTCCTCTCCTCTTCTTTCTTGTAGTTTTAATTCTCCTCCTGCTCGTCACCGTTTACATTCACACGTTAATTTTTCTTCGCCTTTGACGTGAATTATACAGGACGAACAGGTTTATGAGAGATAATGGACAAAATTGTACAATTAATGCGAATATTAAATTCAACTGGGCAACTGCCATGCTTGAGTAGCGAGAAGAAAAACAGAGAGTGAATTATTTGTCTATTCGCGATAACAAATTAAAAAAAAAACTTCTTCATTCTGACTTCGTAATTAAGTCGACAAAGTCTTTATTTATGTTAATTTTCGAAAGTATTAAGTTTAGAATTATATTTGGTAAAAATATTGTTAAGATCTGATACTGAAAGTTTTCAGAAATTCGTGTTTGTTTAAAATATTGGGGGTATGATGCATATTAAGTTTTTCGGCACTAAAAATAAATGACTGAATAATAAGGCAATAAAAATCTTAAAAACTCAAGTTCTTGATCCTGAGGTTTTTAGTTAAGAGAATTTTATCGAAAAATGTCTTAGTCTGCGAAAAAAATATTTGATTAAAATACTGTGGATATGATGCATATTAAAACTTTTTGACATTTAAAATAAATGACTGAATAAAAAGTTAAGAATAGGATACAAAGAATCGAAATTCATGATCCTGAGGTTTTTAGTTGTAAGAATTTTATCGAAAAAATGTCTTAATCTGTGAAAATAATTTTGTAAGCCGAAGATGCATAAAAGAACTATTAGAAAAATTCTTTAACTTAAAATGCTGTCCGGAGGCAATTGTACCAACAGTCTATCTAGCTTATAATATGGCTGGCTTCGAAACTTTAACCGGCTGGTGTGAGCATTTAGAGAAAACAGGTTTGGAATCTGACACTTATGTTAAGTAGACTGATAAATAACCCTGATTGCTGCCCATGAGTCTTGCACGATGCTAAGCTTCGAAATATATTTTGCGTATTCCTTTTTGATTTTTTATTCTTCTGTCTCTCTCTTACACACACACGCACACACAAATATATATATATATATATATATATATATATATATATATATATATATATATATATATATATATATATATATGTATGTATATACATATACATATATTGCATGTATATACATATTCATATATATTAATATATATATATATATATATATATATATATATATATATGTGTGTGTGTGTGTGTGTGTATGTATGTATATATATATATGTGTGTGTATGTGTGTGGGCATTTTTAGGTACGTTGACGTGCTCACAGACTCACAAATGTTATATAAAGCAATCAAACACGATACAGTTTTCAAACTTAGGAACAGTACCAATTACAAATTCAAGCCTTAACCAGTTCACTCAAACTGATTCAGTAAAATTAAACAACGCACCGCAGAGCAAAATTACGACCAGTTCAATGAGCAGTATTCGGACTTGCATCCTGAAAAAATAAAGTATTATTATTTTTAAAACTGAATTATACTTTAAGACAGAATGCCCCTAATAAGATCCTAATACAAAAGGATCCTTGAATTTATATAAAAATACACTTAAAATTGGAACGAGTCAGTATTATAATTCACATGAACATACATGAAGGAATGGAACAGAATTTTCCCATGAATAAAACAAACGAAGATAATAAGATCAACTATTTTTCGGACAATTGACGAACAAGTTCTTATTACACAGGTGGATAAGTATTCCCAATGGACGGGTTAATGAATAAGGGATCAGTTAGCCCGCGCCCAGTCCTCGAGGGCGTCAGATATTAATCTTCTTCGGAATGGAATTCCTGGATAATTTGCACGTCAATGTGTGTATATATACACACGCGTACACATACTCAAATGTAGGTGCATATGTATACATATAAACGTACACACACTTATACACACACACACACACTCTGGATACTTTGCCCATCAATATATGTACACACACACGCGCACACACTTAGTGAAATAAATGTACATATGTATATATTCATACGTATACATACACACACACATATATATATATATCTACTGTATATATACATATGTATCTGTATCTATATATGTATATATATATAAATTTATATATATATATATATATATATATATATATATATATATATATATAGAGAGAGAGAGAGAGAGAGAGAGAGAGAGAGAGAGAGAGAGAGAGAGAGAGAGAGAGAGGTAACTCATTACAACAAAATACATACCACAAGGGAAGGAAGTGAAGAACAAAAGAGTTTCCGTCCCGTGTCAAGAGATCAGCCACAGAAATGTCACGTAGTTCTTTGCTGTTATGAAGACAACTAATATAAGCCTTCTTATCCCTCCATTACCGTAGTTTTAAGACAAGAAGAAGAAGAATAAAAGCAAAGAATTGCTGAAAAGAAGAAGAAGAAGAAGAAGAAGAAGAAGAAGAAGAAGAAGAAGAAGAAGAATGCAGTTATACCTCTACTCCGAATAACCGGTAATTGAATTTATGAGACAAAAAAAAAAAAGGGTATTTTTGAAAATACCGGTCACTAAGTTCATATTTGCCTGAGAGACAAAAAAAAAAAAAATGGTATGTACCAACCTGTAATTGCATTTATAATTCTCCGTAGTGTTCATTTTGGTCTGAGTTCCCTGATGACTTGGGAATATTCTGCTCTTTTTTTTCCACACGGTTTAAGTGTTAGGATGAGACTTGGTTTCCTGTCCGGGGTTGGAGAATGGTATGAATTCTCTTTTTCTCGTTCCTTCAAATGCGTGGAAATTTGGGCAAAAGTTACAAAGACTTCGATCTTGCAGTGCTGTGTTGATATTGTGTTCGATGTGTTGATATATATATATACACACAGACATACATACTCATATATATATATATATATATATATATATATATATATATATATATATATATATATATATATATATATATACTGTATATATATGTATATAGATATATATACATATATAGACATACATATATGTATGTACATATATATATATATATATATATATATATATATATATATATATATATATATATATATATATATATATATATATATATATATATATATGATTGATTGGAGCAATTCGAAAAGATTAATAAATTCCACAAAATAAATGTCAAAATTTGCCGCCTTATTCTTCTCTACTTGTACAGAGACACGTTTCAGCATCTGGTTATTTGAATTATGATCTGAAAAAATTCCTCCAAATACCAAAATATAAAAAAAAATTATACATACACACACACACACACACACACACACACATATATATATATTTTTTAGTTATTTTGGCATTTGGGGGAACTTTTTTAGATCATAATTCAGGTGTACCCACGTTTCCTCTGTAGAAACCAGCAATCCTTTCGTAATCTCCA
>NC_089763.1:40589468-40601968 GCF_040412425.1 Macrobrachium rosenbergii | reverse complement strand
TTTGTGATAAACAGTGTTCTATTTTCAGCAGTTTAGCGTATCCTTTTGGTAATGTTAACATCCAGGGAAAACAGATTCTAATTTACGTTATATATATATATATATATATATATATATATATATATATATATATATATATATATATATATATATATATATATAATATGTATATATATATATATTATATGTATGTATATATACATATATACATATATATATATAATATATACATATTATATATATTTATATATATATATATATATATATATATATATATATATATATATATATATATATATATATATATATATATATATATATATATATATACTGTAGATACACACACCCGTGAAAATCAACCCTACAATAGTTCTCGAACAAGTAGATTCACGACTTGCTTCAGAGGAAAGGATTACATTAGTCTCCTTGGAGACATGCCTATCTCCCCATTAACTTGGTTACTTAAAATACAGTTTAGTCCTTAAACCAACACTGTCTATTCAAGATACATCACTACCTCACAAACTCAGTTTACTTTAGAATAAACGTAACTCGTTTGAAATAGAAATATCTTAGTAAGAACTCAAGTATATCTTAGAATAAACTAAATTCATTTTATATTAGTTTCTGTCTTAAGAAAACAACGTTGCATTGGTCAATTTTCTTTTTTATCAGAATTGGTCGATGTCAGCTGAATATTCTTTGATACAGGAAAAGTCGAGGATCAATATTCGAAAAATATTGCACCAGAAGAAAGTCAGTAACCATTATTAATTATCACACTGAACAACGTTCAGTATGATAATAAATAAAGAAAATCAGCAATACAAAAAGTAAGTAACTAAAGATTTACGCTGGTAATTTGCTAATATTTAATAAAGTAACTTCAAGGAAAAGTTTTTTTTATTACTTAAACGCATGAGGCGAATAAATAAAGAAAAAATAAATATCTACATGTACAGATATTTCGACTATACATTATACATTTATACATTTCGGCATGTATACTCTGCAGTAAATAAAGGGTGGAAAATAAGAAGAAAAAATAGACCTATACCGATTATCCTCAATGGAGAAAGCTCGTTATGCCAATGTGCAAATATTGAACAGTCCTCCGCAACTGTTTGCTGTTTCTCATTGGGGACTGACGTCGCTGCCCAGCTGTTGTCTGCCTGTCTGTCCGATAAGAAGCCAAGTCTTCAAGTCTTCAAGTCTTCAAGTCTTAGCCAACACTAAGAACTTTTTTATAGAGATGGTGAAGAAGGCTCAGGGGATTTACCGAGGCTTTCAAAGTAGGCCTAAACTAAAGTACTTGAGGATTTCTCTGTCTTTAGAAAGTTCGGGAAAATGAAAGAGAATCAAGCTGTACGAATTCTTGGCAAATTCAAACAGTGCCACAAAAAGTTACGATTAATAATTCAAATACGTACGAATGGAAATCTTGAATTATGTCAATAACAGTTATTTTCTCCTGATATGGCTGTTGAAATAGATAAGGTACAGAAAATAAAAAAATAAGATTCAATGTCAAAGGTATGAAAACTTCTAAAAAAAAAAAAAAAAAAATTTGAATATATATTATTGCGAAATGATTAAAAAAACTAAGCTCAAGGTTCTAAGTCGGTTTTACAGAGATAGGAAGACATTTCCATCACAAAGGATTTGGTTATAGAGGGGATAATATTAGGCGAGGTGCAAAGAGCTCTGTAGAGTGTGGGGAGGGGCGGATGAATGGTGCAGAATGCTTAATGGGCAAAGGGTCGAGTCGAGAGAGAGAGAGAGAGAGAGAGAGAGAGAGAGAGAGAGAGAGAGAGAGAGAGAGAGAGAGAGATCGAAATCAGAGGAAAGAAAGGGAGCCGCGTAAATCGTGGAATTTCGTAGACGAGAGAAGTTGAAAAAAATTAAAAAGTGTAGAGGAGAGAAACGAAAAACCAAAAATATCGTGGAGCAGAGGGAGAAGAATTTAGAAGAGAAAGAGAAGGAACACCGTAAAAGAGAGAAACAGAAGTCCTAGACGAGACAGAGAGAGCACAACAAAGAAGAAAAAAGAAAGAGCATTTTAAAAAACCAAAGAACAGAAAGTGAGGAAGGAATGGACACCGAAAGTCAACAACAGAAAATAAAATTGAAAGAGATGCCAAGCTCGAGAAAAGAAAGACCAACATTCACTTCACGCAAGTACCATCACCTCTTTGTCTGCCATCATTCCACTCCGTCAATTAGGAAGGTTAACGGACAGCCAACGGACTCGGAAACGTCTAATGTTAATCAGGGGGTCACGGCGACGCTGCAGCAGAAGATTTGCATATTTCTGCGGCCACGGATTCTACTAAACACGTTCTTCCGAGGTGCTGTGCCAAGGGTCCTTTTCTCCTGGCTAACCGCCGGTGGTGTTCGGTGGTGGCGGTGGAGTCCCACCGGGTGGGAATCCCACAGGGTTGTGATATATTATCCCAAGACGAAGGGACAGCGTAATCAGAAAAAGCGAATAATCCCCATGGTTGGCTGCCTGCTAGTTAACTGTCTGCTCCACATGATCGTCACTCGACATTTTTTTTTCCCGTTTGATTTTTATCTCGACCCCCCGCTGACTGCACATCATCTAACCATGCCCTGCTCTCTCTCTCTCTCTCTCTCTCTCTCTCTCTCTCTGAAAATCTTGAACCGTTAGGTCAAGTCGGCTCGTCTTGCGAGCTTCAGATTTACAGAATGTATGCTGCCTTTTATAGATGCTAGTGAGGAAATTCAATTCAATACAAATTCTTAAATGAACTAAATCAGAATGTCTAGTGATTTGTGGAGGATACATAAAATTGCTTCTTGTTTTGTTAAGACTCTCAGACTGTTATATCGCTTAAGAGCATTTTTTCAGACTTTCTTTAGTAAACGGGGCCTTCGTTGACTTTCGTAAGTAGATTTGGGCATTTATCGTACTTCGTAAGACAGACTGTTTATTTGTTCAGACTATTAAAATTACTAATGATTTATCTGGACTATGAAGTAGACTGGGCCTCTGTTCATGGCATTTGGCTCGTACGAAATTCATGAGCCTAATGTTTAGTGTCAAAGTTTACTAAAACGGATGATGATCCAGACTATTTTTAGAAAGCCTTGTGTTTTGTTGCTGCTGTTAAATAGCTTCATTAAATAGTCTGACATTTTTCTTATTTACTTAATTAAATAGCCTGGTCATTAGATCATAAATGAGTGAACCCAGTGTCCTTAACTCCTTGGTCTTTTATTTAAGCTGTATTAAATAGTCGCTATTTTTCTTAAAGATTTAAAAATCTCTTGGTGCTTTTTTAAAATGGGTTTTTTTCAAAATCTCTTAAATTCTTTTGGATTTCCTGAAAACTGTTACTAGCTTTACAATAGCGTTGCCCTGCTGAATTCGTCTGAGGGTCTAATTCAGTATTCAAACCATACCCAGTTACCCGGGGGTTTGGAACACCAACTGGGTATGGTAACACCATTCATTCACTCTCTCGGCTTCTCACAGTAGACCCCACGGTATGTTGGGGGTTTGTGTGCATTAATTTAAAAGGTGGGGTTGCGAGCGTCCGTCGTCTTAGAAAAACGAAGTGACAGAACGTTCTAGTAAATTCTTCAGCAACAATATCCTCTTGTTCTGCAGGGAAACTGGTTTTGTTCCATCTCTCTCAAGCTGAAGCTAAGACTTTTGGGTGTAAAAAAAAAAAAAACAAAAAAGGCATGCTCAGCGCTGGATGGTTGACCACCTTTCAAAGCCAGGTTCTAAAACTGGAAAAAAAAATTTATTAAAACTTGTAGCAGATCATGGAAGCCTGCCGTGAGCGGCAAATAAGCTAAAAAAAAAAAAAAAAGGCCCAAGGAGCAGTTTTAAAAAAGAAAAAGGAGTCCCTCCATTTACTACATTTTTCAATTTTCCATTGTTTTCAAGCCAATATTTTCCCTTCAATATCGTTCTTTGTTACCAAGGCTTCAACAAAATATATATATATATATATATATATATATATATATATATATATATATATATATATATATATTTATATATATATATATGTATATATATATATATATATATATATATATATATATATATACATAATCTACTGGTAGTTTTTATTACCAGATACGATTTCCCACACTTTCTGGATACGCCTGTCCCTACAAAGCCTAAGATCCAAATTAAGAACTAACTGAAGAAATTCTGACGTCCGTAACAGGATTCATATATATATATATATATATATATATATATATATATATATATATATATATATATATATATATATATATATATATATATTTATTCATATATAAATATTTATATATATATATATATATATATATATATATATATATATGTTTGTATATACATATATATACGTGTGCGTGTGTGTGTATATGTGTATATGTGTGTGGCAGTGGGTGGGTGTGTATGTAATTCAATGCTCGCGACCAGTCTTGCAGTTAGTTAAGCCTCCTGTGAGTGTGACCAGAAAAATCTGTCAGTCAGTTGAAAGCAGAGATCCTGTTTACGAACCGGGGGGGAAGGGAGATCAGCTGATCAAGAAGCAATAATTTTGTTATCCGGTATTCTAGAGGGTTTTTTCCACATCGCTCTTATAGCTTATAACAACCAGGAAAACTTTGCGAACGCCGATGGCAGGACACCAAATAGTGATCACTTTGGTCTGCGCTGGAAATTGATGAACATTTATGAGACAGATGACTGGCGAGGTAACGAGAAGAAAGCGAGTTCGAATTAAATTTTATTTGTACGATCGGTGATGAATTATTAGGACCTACACTGGATCCTGAGGATTTATTTTTCGAAAGAGTTTCCGGGACAGCTCTCGCCATCATCATCAGGTCAGGCTTTCAAGGAGGGAAGGAATTAGAGAAGAACTTTTGCCTCCTCCTTCTCATGACGGGATCTAACTTGAACTGGATGGAATTAAATATAAAATCTAGGCCAAAGGCCAAGCGCTGGTACCTATGAGGTCATTCATAGCTGAAAATAATGTTGAAATAATTATTGGGGGAGGGTGGAAAGTGAGATGAAGAGAGAGAATATGAACGGGGGTACAGTTAAATTAAAGAAAGGTGATGCAGTCAGGGGCCGAAGGGACTCTGCAAAGAACATTAAGTAATGCCTACAGTGCACCGTGTGAGGTGCACTGACGGCACTATCCTCCTATGGGGCGGGGCCCTAACTTGAACTGACCTCTGCAGATGTTAAATTTCTTATATCAATATATATTGATTCTAATACTCCAATACTCTACATTTCTTAAAATAATTACATTTGACGGAAAATTTAATTTAAGTTTACAAATGTGGTTCTGATTAATCTTGGTTTGAAATGGGTGCAGAAAGGATTGGATTACAGAATTAGACCAACGGCCAAGCGCTGGGACCTATGAGGTCATTCAGCGCTGAAAGGGAAATTGACAGTAAGAAGGTCTGAAAGGTGTAACAGGAGGAAAACCTCGCAGTTACACTATGAAACAATTGTTAGAGAGGGTGGCAAGTCAGTTGGAAGAAAGAGAACATGAAAGGAGGTACAGTAAAACGAATGAAAGAGGTTGCAGCTAGGGGGCGAAGGGACGCTGCAAAGAACCTTAAGTAATGCCTACGGTGCAACACGTAAGGTGCACTGACGGCACTAACCCCCTTCGGGATTTAATCTTTGTGAATCCGTGTAAGAGAATTTGCCTGTTATCAGGGAAGGTTTTCTTTTCGTGTGCTAACTTTATGATGCCAATAGGAGCAGTGTTCAGCCGTTTATCTTAGAAAGTCTGAGCCTGTACATGTTAGTTTTGAGTACTGTGAAGCCTGTGACTTACTAATTGAATTACTGCAGCGATGTTAAGTCATGCAAATTTTTTTGTAATAGCAATATCTGAGTTTTGTAATAAGATACATTATAAAATTTTGTTGACTTAATTTTTATTGCACTATAATGAAAACAATACCAGACAAACAATCATTCACACCCACACACACACATGTACATATATATACACACATATATAATATTTTATACATATGTATATATACGTGTGTGTGTGTGTGTGTATAAAACGCAGACCAATAGTATTTTGCAAATGAAATAGAAATAACAAAAGAAACAGTAGATGGCGAGCTTGAAGAATGGTACAAAAATATAGAGGAAGCAATAAAAAATCATATACCCATAACTAAATACACCACACTTCCACATCCTATTAGTAGTGATAAGTTGAAATTGATACAATCGCACTACAACAACATCCAAAACACAGTACTTATAACAGGTGGAACAACATATTAATGAGAAGATATGTGTCATTACAAGAACAGTTAGTACAAGAAAACGCAAGATTATATCATCAAAATTGGGAAGACCTAATAAAAAAACACAGAAATACAGTACAATAACCCAAAACAATTTTGGAACTCCGTTGCAAGACTGATGGGAAGCAAAACTAATACTTCGCCATACATAAAGCATGGGAATGAGAAAATATACGATGACAAAGAGAAGGAAGTACTGCACAAGGCCTACTGGCAGGAAATATTCCAGATAACGCAGGAGGATAACCAAGATTTCGACAACCAACATGAGACAATAGTCAATGAATTCATTGAACAACATAGAAACAGAGCAAATCCGCATCATGCAGCTGATATTAGCAGACTCAATGAAGACTGCCCATTAACAAGGAAAATAGAGTTATGGGAAATCAAAATAATAATTAAAAATTTTAAACACAAAGCACCAGGAAAGAGTGGAATTAACAAGGTCATAATTCAAAATTTACCAGACATTGCACTCGAAAAATTAAGAGAAATATACAACTGGGCCCTCAATGGGATATTTTCCAATTATATTCAAGAATGCAATAATGATTTTGATACCCAAACCAGGAAAAGATACTAGTCAGGTAGAGAATTATAGACCAATATCATTACTAGAAGTACCTGGCAAAATATTTGAAAAATAATTAACAACAGATTAGTGTTGTTCTAGAAGGTAATCAGCTACACAATAATAATCAATATGGATTTAGAAAAGGAAGAGGGACCCCAGATTGCAATAGCAACAATATATGAGAGCATTGCACTATCACAAAGAAGAAGGTACCTATGTAACCTAGTATGTAGAGATATAACAAAGGCATTTGACAAAGTATGGATACAAGGACTTCAATACAAAATATTACATCTCAACCTTCCAGACATTTTTGAGAAAATACTATGCAACTTCATCAAAGATCGAACAGCAGCAATCAAGTCACAAAATTACATAGGGAATCCATTCCCGTTACTAAGTGGAGTCCCACAAGGATCTGTACTCAGTCCAACACTATTCATATTATATACATCAGATATGACTTCACCACCAGAGTACTGTACTGATGTCTGCTTTGCAGATGATATAACTCAAATAATTATACACCCAGAAAAACGCACTCGAAGAAGGGATCCAACTTTGAAAAAGACAAGTAGCACAAAAACAATGAACCAAATTGAAAGAATAAATCAGTTTGAAAAGAAGTGGAAGATAAAGACAAATAAATCTAAATTCCAACTAGTATCAGTGTCTGCTTACAAACCTGCACAAATAATGTTAGACCAACAACCGATGAATTTTAGTAAAAGCACAAGAATACTAGGAATGCAATTCGGACAAAGAGGAATATCAAGACACGTGAGAGAAAGGCTAAGAATAGCAAGAACACAAAATACAAAGCTAAAACGATTTAGGAATATGAACACAAATATCAAAATCCATTTCTACAAAAGCCTAATCAGACCAATAATGGAATATCCACCAATACCCACGTGTTTAGCATCGACTTCCAATATAAGTGCATTACAAAAATTCCAAAATAAGATACTAAGGTCCGCAGTGAGAAACAATCAAGAAGATGACGGTCTGAATATAGAACAAATACACAAAAATACAAAGTAGAACCAATTAATCAAAGATTATACAGACTGGCAACCAACATATGGAGCAAACTAGATCAGTACAACAGTGAATTAACAGAAGAATCCGTAGCAGAAGAGAGAAACCACCCAAACAACATAGACCACAGATGGTGGAGAAGAGTATCTTCATATCTTCATCGTGATGAACCTCAACCATTATATTATTAAGAAAAGCCTTGTGAAAAAGTAATATTTAAAATTTACTAAGTAGGTATCATGCAAAATCATTATGATAATTAACATCAAAGGTTAAAATGAGGAAATTGGAACTAATTTTTTTATTTTATTTTATGTTTTAAATATGATTATACTAATAAGAAATAAAATTCAAAATATGCAATATGTACAATTTACTATGTTGTTATAATGTAAAATTATTATTGTATTGTGTTAATATTAGAAAAATTGTACCTTTACCTAAATAAAATTGTGGATAAACCACACTTGACATTACTCTTACTAATATTTCACTTTCTAAACTATTCCCTACCATGGTTAGCTAGCTAACTGCCCTCACCCTTCTTTCACCCATCTTACCTATCAGCTAAAAAAAAAAAAAAAAAAAAAAAAAAAAAAAAAAATAGTATTTTGCAGGATGACAGCCATGGGTACTATCTGACGCAGTGCACGTGAAATGACGTCACCGTCACGTGACATGGCAGCCTTATTGGGACATTTATATATAACATAAAATCTAGTTCATCTCCAGAACGCCCTGAGGAAATTAGTGCCTATACATTTTGCGCGTAGCTTGTAAATATAATTACAAATGACAGTAGTTGGTTTTATATTAATCCGTATGCCGTGAAGGAACTAGGAGTTGTGTAGAGACTAATAATAATAATAATAATAATAATAATAATAATAATAATAATAATAAAAATAATAATAATAATGCCAAGGAATTCACAATATCATAATAAACTGTTAAGTAATAAAAATCCGCAATAATATGAATGAACTGTATAATGCATATTAATACAATTCATTGATATGTCTGTGGATTCTATTACATAATAATAATAATAATAATAATAATAATAATAATAATAATAATAATAATAATAACAATGTACGCCTTGAGGTACTTTATCACAGAACTTTTTATCATTATTATTATTATTATTATTATTATTATTATTATTATTATTATTATTATTATTATTATGTTGTAGCTTATCTCGTTCTAGTTGATGATAAGTCCAATAACGCTGTTGTTGCTGATAACATAGTCCATGAAAAAAGATAACAAAAGCACCATCATTGTCATGATATTCATTGAACTCTTGATTAACAAAAACCCATATTGGCCCTTATACCTCTTCAGTGTACTGGACACTCCAGTATCTACAATTACTTTTTTTGCTTCCTAATTATCTGTGGTAACTGTACATTATTGTACATTACTCGTCAATTACTATCATTATTTTTCTTCATACTAATTATGGCTAATTCATTTGTTCTTCATGAGTAACATTCACGAGATAAGGTGTAAGTAATGATGATAGTTTTGCCTTAGCTGAGAGAGAGAGAGAGAGAGAGAGAGAGAGAGAGAGAGAGAGAGAGAGAGAGAGAGAGAGAGAGAGAGATGATTGTTGAACAGTCATTCAAATAAGTAACTAATTACAAATTGAATATTCTGTTTCTTTATTTCTTTTAAGCAGAAATGTTCATAATTTATATCTATCTATCTATCTATCTATCTATCTATCTATCTATCTATCTATCTATCTATCTATCTATCTATCTATATATATATATATATATATATATATATATATATATATATATATATATATATATTCTAAACTACCTGTCTTCTTATTGTATTCTTATACCTTTTATTATTTCTAAATTTTGTCACATGATTTTCGTCTATCAATTTCCAAATTGATATTGTCGATTACCTGTGTTGGTGTGACACCAGATAATTTAACATTAAATAAGTCAATCTATTTTACACTGCCACTTCCATTTACTTAATAAAAATGACAAAACTTAGATCGTGTAAGTTTTGTCATTTTTATTAAGTAACTGGAAGTTGCAGTCTAAAATAGATTGATTTAATGTTAAATTATCTGGTGTCACACCAACACAGGTAATCGACAATATCAATTTGGAAATTGATAGACGAAAATCATGTGACAAAATTTAGAAATGATAAAAAATATAAGAATACATAAGGCATTCTTTCATAAGCATTAAACAAATGTGCTTACCTCAGCTGTTTGATTTAAGCACCAACGGCCGGCTTCAAACATAATCAAATAAAAATCCGAGATTGAAAAGAAAATGATCCATCATAGACTTTGATACTTACTATACAGATTTAAACTAAGCACTCATTGTAAAGTATATTTCTAGATCTCATTACTTGCTCTATCGATGTGCTTACTTTATGCATGTGTTGAAGCATATATTACTAGCATATCTGAAACCTTTCAACTTAGAAGTGATTATCAACATTGCAAAAACAACTCTAGACCTGTACATGCCTATGTTTAAGCTTTATCAATTTTTACGGTCCACGTAAGAGTAAGCCATTAAACGCCAACTCCATTAGTTGTAAGATGAGACCATTGCTAATGCATTAGTACTAGCAGCAGTACTAACGGTAGCTGTGGTACTACCTCAGCAACTTGAGATCTCAAGACCAGATTTAAATCAGTTATAAATAATAATCGCAAACAGCTCGATAACTGTTCTTGATAATCCGCAAGTCCACATCAGTCTTCACCTTCCACCGTCAGGATGAAAATCATGAAAATCATAAACGTCGACTCCGGTTCGACTGGAGAGAAAATAAGCCTTGATTAAATACTGGGATCCTCGCCCGGTATCGAGATTGTCGTTGGCCGGACTGGTTTGCGTGATCTAGACGGAGTGAGAGGGAGGGGGCGGCGGGAAGGAGGGGATGGAAGAAGGGGTGTTTTAACTAGCAGCTTGTTAATAGAATGGTCTACCCGAGCAACATTCCATTAGTACCACAGATCATCCGAGGCTCTGACTTCGAAGCTGCGGAGAGAAATTAAAAGTGGGGGTAAATGAGGCACCTTCAGATAGGAAGGGATAATTATTGATATCACAAAAAGGGGGAAAGTATAGAATTTAATCATGAAAAGGAAACAGGTTCATGAGAGCAAAGAGATTAGTAGTCATTGGTCAAGAGGTGTAACCATGGCAGAGTTATGAATGTCGAATGGAGTCTCAATTGATAAAATAAAGCTACATCTTCTGAATAATAATTATAATCTACATCTACAGTAATAAAATCCGAGTGGGTCTTTCTTGATTGTCCGCCCCAAGTGGGGGCGGGGTAGGTAGGGGATCAGGAGGGTAGGGGCGACATGACACATCCACCCTCCTCCTGCAAACCTGTTTGTCCGCCCAGAGTGAGGGCGAGGGTAGGTAGGAGATCGGGAGTGTAAAGGAGACATGACACATCCGCCCTCCTTCTTCAGACCTGTTTGTCCTCCCGGAGTTGGGTGGGGTAGGTAGGGGATCGGGAGGGTAGGGGAGACATGACACATCCACCCTCCTCCTGCAAACCTGTTCGTCCGCCCCGAGTGGGGGCCGGGTAGGTAGGGGATCGGGAGGGTAGGGGAGACATGACACATCCACCTTCCTCCTGCAAACTTGTTTGTCCGCCCAGAGTGAGGGCGGGGTAGGTAGGGGATCAGGAGGGTAGGGGAGACATGACGGGCAGCGCTGGGTTCCAGCGCAGCGTAGCACGCGCCGTCAAGCTCGTAATAATAATAATAATAATAATAATACAAGGTCAGTTTACGGACAGTTTGAAATGTTCCTTATCCTCTTTGGATAATCCTTACTCACTTTGGATAATACAATATTGTCTACATTGAAGATGAGATGTGATGTGTCAAATGTGTTACTGATATCAATTATAACACAAAATGGAATAGTTGCCACACTGCTGGTCTTCCTATTAGTGAAGAACCTTGCGCCAAATCAGAAAGTGGACGGGTAACCATATATGCGTAAGTTAACTTGACTATTTGCGGGAGCATGTGTATGGGGTCGCAACCTCACCTGAAGACCATCTCCTAGAAACTAGCAGCAGACCTTAGAAGTCACAATGAGGCCCGAGAGACCTATGGTGCAATGCTGCCTTAAACAGCAGCGTTTCCTTGCCTCTATTTTTTTCTTCAATCTCCCTTAACTTCTTTTATCTGAGTATCGAATAATTTCTTCTTTATGTGTTTATGACTTCAACGTTATGCAGTAAATTTTTCCTGTATTTGATTTTGTATCTGAAGCTTTGTTTTTCAGCTCTCTCTCTCTCTCTCTCTCTCTCTCTCTCTCTCTCTCTCTCTCTCTCTCTCTCTAAAAATATTTTTAGTCAACCCACCGGCATTTTGTCTAGTTCCTTATGAATTTCCTTAGGTTATGGATAATAATGATAATAATAATAATAATAATAATAATAACAGTTTCTGTACGTGGGACTTATGCCTTGTTCCTTATTAATTTCCGCTTTTATGAATAATAATAATAATAATAATAATAATAATAAT